>NW_013665971.1:467416-471162 GCF_000517525.1 Limulus polyphemus | reverse complement strand
TTTCTTTGTAGATACATGTAATACCTACTATTACTAAGTTACGTTCTTCGTTACTTTTTTTTTTATTTTTAGTTATTATTGTTATATATATATATATATATATATATATACTCAGTAAATATTATTTTACCCTTGATTTATATACAGGGTTGGGTTGGTCAGTTGGAGGAATAATTTTTTTTTAAAATCTAAAGATGAAAAAAAAAACTTTTCTTGTTGTCACTTATTGTTGCTGGCTGTCTTTTATTTAGCAAATTTTGTTTGAAATTGCTTATCAAAATAGTATATCCATCTGTCAAAGTCACATTAAAATCATTTTTCACCAATTACTATATCAGCTATTAATCTACTACTTAAATCATATAAATTTATGAACCATAGATCTTTGATATTTTTTTGCTTGTTCAAGTCAGCTTGTTTATTGAGTTTGGAACAATTCTTCTTAAAGAAATGTGACCAATCAAAGCAGTGAAAAGCAAGTTAAGAAAAATATTTTCCCAAGGAATCTCCACAGTTGACTTGTAGCTCAGATTGCCTTGTAAAAGAAAATCCAACAAATCTAAACTATCATGATCAAAAATGCAGTAAAGAATCCGAAAAAGAAAATTTTTCCTACAACAGTGTCGTGTTCTTGGTAAATCTTTTCAAAAACCAATGAGAATGTTGTTGCTTCAAAAACTTCAGGTCTCGACACTAATCGAACTAAGTTGCATGGCAACACATCGGCATTCTTTTCATCTAATCGTGAGCAGTTTCAGTCTTCACAAATTTAAAAAAAGTATATGGTTTGCCACAGCACTTCATTACTCGTAGCCCTGTGGTTATTAAGACAGTCAACTTCTAAGGAGTAAAGTCATTTGTTATTAGAAATTGGGATCAGAATGATCTTCTTTGTTAGAGTAGAATCCTATCAATAAAGTTGTCTATTATATTGTTTCTTACATTAGGAGTTTTTCTGGATTGCTATTTCACAAAACTGATTTAAGTATTTTAAATTTAAAAGTTGCTGACCAAGGTGGTTAATAAACAATAGGACTATTGTTCATCTTTCCAAATTAAAAGTTACTGACCAAAACGAGCTGATGTCCAACCTTGTTTGAATAAAACAATCTCTTTTTTTTTCCAAATCTACATTAGGTTTTACAGTAGGTGTAATGTTCTTATCATTGTTTTATACTTATTATACATGTGTTCTATAAAGAAGAATATTCTGTGTTAATGAAAGTTAAAAATGTGAAATTTTTAAAGTATGAACACCATAAGTGGACATGTATTATTTAATTTTCTTATTCTTCTCACAGTCCAATTTTGGGTACTGATCACTTTCTTGCTTTCTATAAGGTTTCGCTAAGCTTCTGCTTTTATGATTCCCGTAGATTTGGGATAAGTACGAGGATATATAATTTTGATCTCCTAGGCTTGGAAAGGACCATAAATTTCAGTGCTGTAAATTTGGGACAAATTGAATGTAATAAGATAAAAAAATTATAGCAGTATGAATGAATAATGGATGAATAAGAAGTTGTGTTTCAAACATTTATTAGCCTTTCACCTACCCTCATTGAATCTTCCTTAGCTGGTTGAATTGGTGAGTAAACACATAGAAAATTTATTTGTTTTGGGGAAAAAATAAGCTTAATTTGTAATAGTTAAATTGAAACAAAAAATATGTTTTGCAATATTTTTTTCAAATTTGGTCAAATTCAACATTTTCATGATCTATCTGATTTGGAGTGGATTAGTCAGCACTATGTTTATATGTATGTGTGTGTGATAATCCATGTAATATGATTTTTTTTTCCTATTTGCAATACTTGTTAATTGAATATTTTATGTTTTTGACTGGATTTTATTGTTTTTTTAGATTTTATAGTCTTGCTTTTTGCAAGCATAAATTCAAATTAAAAAAAAAAGAAACGTATTGAGCTTTGGGTACTGGTTCTATAGTCCGTTGGATAGAGTTCTCTTGAAAGTTTTGTAGCTGATAATTAACAGTTTTCTTCAACTCCTTAGGATATTGTCCATCACCAGGCAAGGTCTCATTAACTCCATACTTAATGTTCTTTTAAACTACTATTGTGTGTCTTATTGGTTTTGTAAACATTGTAGAAGAAAACTCACTTTCTGTTTGTTAGTAGTGATTATGTTTGTTAATGTGCATGCTTTACATTACCTTTAATACATAATTTATGATGGTCATGCGAAAGGACAAACATAAAAATTGTTAGAATGAGTGCTGGTTTGTTAAAATAACATAATTATTTAAAAAGAGTTGAACTACATAACAACTTAACAAAAAACTGACATAAAAAAAGATCTGATGTTTATGCATGAAATGTTTAATTTAGTTACTGTTAAAGTTAAAAGGTCCTGAAATGTTTTCAACCAAGAATTGTGGGAACCATTTTCTTTGTTTATTATTAGTAAATCTCGTATTGCTCAGAGAAAGCTAATCGGTTAAGAAATTATATATTGAAATATTTTTACTAGTAACAGACATAGTTTGATAGGGGGCCCATCACTGCTTGAAGAATTCTGTTGAGTGGCAAAATTTATGTACTGCGTTGTTGAAGTATTTTATGAGGTATACGTAATATTAGATATTTATAATTTCTGACTTTCACTTAATAACGTTTACATCCTACCAGTGTTTGGTGTAGATTTTGCAGGGTTTGTTCAGGTAATTACTGTTAAAACATTTCACAAAACCCTAAATCAGTCTCTCTATCTCATTTTATTTTTTCATTAATGTACATTTTTAGGGACAGGGAAAAAGAATGGGAGGAGGAAAAGGATCTATAGATCACTATGTCACACCTGTTAAAGCTGGTCGTGTAATAGTAGAAGTTGGCGGACATACAGAGTTCCAAGAAATTGAGCCAGTTTTAAAAGAGGTAAATTATTTCAAGTTTGCAACAAAATCATCTATATAAATGAATATTTTTATTAGAATAACACTTTAGCTTCGATAAGAGCAAAAGTTGGAACATATGTGTAACTTCAAGAAACTAGAAAAAAACTGGCAAGGACAAATTTACACTAGGCAACATTACAAAGGAAAGAAGCGGGAAGGAGAAGAAAGATGTTCCAAATAATTAACTCACCAAAACTTGTTTCTATAATAGTAAATTGCATGTTGGAAATACATGTAGTTATAAATCTGACAATCAAAGAAAACATAAATGAACTAAAAGTTATGTACTTATATTACTTGTGTTAAAATCTGTTAATTACTAACAGTTATTATGTACTGACATTAAAATCTGTTAATGACTAACAGTTATTATGTACTGACATAAGAATCTGTTAATGACTAACAGTTATTATGTACTGACATTAAGAATCTGTTAATGACTAACAGTTATTATGTACTGACATAAGAATCTGTTAATGACTAACAGTTATTATGTACTGACATTAAAATCTGTTAATGACTAACAGTTATTATGTACTGACATTAAAATATGTTTTATGACTAACAGTTATTATGTACTGACACTAAAATCTGTTTTATGACTAACAGTTATTATTTACTGACACCAAAA
The DNA here is from genome assembly GCF_000517525.1 of Limulus polyphemus. Lineage (NCBI taxonomy): Eukaryota > Metazoa > Arthropoda > Merostomata > Xiphosura > Limulidae > Limulus > Limulus polyphemus. The sequence goes on along the minus strand of NW_013665971.1, from coordinate 467,617 downwards.
TCTGTTTTATGACTAACAGTTATTATGTACTGACACCAAAATCTGTTTTATGACTAACAGTTATTATGTACTGACATTAAAATCTGTTTTATGACTAACAGTTATTATGTACTGACATTAAAATCTGTTTTATGATTAACAGTTATTATGTACTGACATTAAAATCTGTTTTATGATTAACAGTTATTATGTACTGACACT
>NW_013665971.1:460896-466416 GCF_000517525.1 Limulus polyphemus | reverse complement strand
GACACTAAAATACTGTTAATGATTAACAGTTATTATGTACTGACACTAAAATCTGTTAATGATTAACAGTTATTATGTACTGACATTAAAATCTGTTAATGACTAACAGTTATTATGTACTGACATTAAAATCTGTTTTATGATTAACAGTTATTATGTACTGACATTAAAATCTGTTTTATGATTAACAGTTATTATGTACTGACATTAAAATCTGTTTTATGACTAACAGTTATTATGTACTGACATTAAAATCTGTTAATGACTAACAGTTATTATGTACTGACATTAAAATCTGTTTTATGACTAACAGTTATTATGTACTGACATTAAAATCTGTTAATGACTAACAGTTATTATGTACTGACATTAAAATCTGTTAATGACTAACAGTTGTGCTTGCATTATTTTTGTATATAAAAGACAAGATTTCTTAGAGAAAAGTTTTGTTGCTTTTTTAATATTTTTTGATAAAAGATAAATAGCAATGAAAATAAGATTTGAAATTTAATTCTTAATTTTTTTATTATTAGCTAATGATCAGGGCATGTTTTTGTGAAAATAATATAAAAATATTTTTTTTCATATTTCCATAACTTCAAAATTCCAAATAAAAACCAAAAACATACACGATATTAAAATGATTGAAATCGTCTCCAAATAAATCATTTTGTGGCGTAATAGTATTTAAGCTCCAGTATAAATCGATAACCTAATAGAATACCAATTAATTAGTTAATACGTAATGTAATTTTACACATAGTATTTTAAAATGTTTTTCACTTGTAGTAAGCATTCATAATATATGAGCTATACATAGTGATAAATAATTCTGATTAGCTCAAGAAATTTCTATAAATGTTTCACATAGCTGTGCAATGCAGAATTTCTTTGTTACGTTTTTAACTTTACTGTTTTTTTATTTTTATCATATGGGTTTGTATTTTGAATTAATTCTGCAGGTTGTTAACAAGCTTCCTTTTGATGCTATGCCCATCAGCCAGAAAATACTCGAAGAACTACTGGAAGAAGAACAACGAATCCTGAGAGATAATGCAAACCCATTCAGTTTTGAATATGTTGTTAAAAACAAGATGCAAGGTTGTCAAAACTGGATCAGTAGTTACGATAACTATTGGTTTGGAAGATATATTTAATTATCAACATTAAGTTTAAATTAATCTATCACGGTACAAGTTCTGAATTTTTCGTGGATTATTAAATTTTTGTAAAAATTAAAAGAGTGTGTGATGATTGGTCTTGTCTCTCTTTTAGCTGTATCAGTTGCATTTCATTAAAAAATAAAATAAACCATATAAGCAAACATACAAGGGTTTAAATCCTTTTACAGTTAATTTGAAAGATTATCCAAAATTGGTCTTAGAGTTAAAGTGGACTTTAGGTTGACTACTTTAACAAACATTTTATTTCTATGCAGAAATATATTTTGAAATTAGTAGACTTATGATTATGTATTGATGATTATTTTTTAACAAATTTTTGTGACAAGTGAAGAAAATGCATTTGGTAGACAGTATTAAGTATAACTTTAATGTTTTACCGAGGATAGTCATGTATGAAATAGAATTCAGCTTGTATGTATATAGTCTCCATAATAGCTGCACTTTTAATAAATAGTTTTGTATATTTTAGATATAAATGTTTCTTTGTATAATGGATACAAATGTCAGATCTGAGTGGATTGTCACTGAATTTGTTTGATGACTATCAGTAGAAAACGTTTTTTTAGCCTAATATCTTCTTTAACCCTTTTACTGTGGCTGGGATGTATATTTTCCAATGATTCTACCCCCTCACACTGTGGTTGGGACAAATGTTTCCTATTCATAATTGCTGCATGATGTATGGGGGTAAGATGAGTTGGAAAATATTTATTGGCCCACCTAATGTTGATATATGGTTTCCCTCAATGTTTTCCGCTCAGCCCTTCAGTAACCAACAAGATGCTTAAAGAACGTACGACAATTGCGTGCTGACCGTGCCTGCATCGCTAAAGCGGCGAGTATTAACCCTAATTACTATGTAAATATGCTTTATGGACTTGACTCGGATAGCTTAGAAGATAGTGAAAGTGAGTCAAGTGGTGTTCAAATGTGTGATGATGAAGAGGCAATGAAACAAGAAGATGCTAGCTCTCCATCTAGTGATGATAGTCAAGATGATGAACTTGGTCCCATCAGAGAAAGGTGTAAACAGCTTCAACGATGGGAAACATTTGTCCTAGTCACAGTGTGAGGGGGTGGGAGTACTGAGAAATATACGTCCCAGCTGCAGTGAATGGGCTAATGTGTAGATTAATTTCTTCTTCATAAAGAACAACCCAATCATAGACAAACTGGAATCCAAAGAAAAATGACGCCCAGAAGCTTTCTCTGAGAGGTTTACTGATCAATAAGTGATGTATCAGAACCTTTGACGTTGCTTCAGGGTCAAAAATTATAAAAGAACTGTTCTAGTAACCCATGAAAAGATCGTATAAAGGAAGTTATGGTGCTGGTTTCGTAGGTTATACTTGAAATTAGAAATAGTCACCAGTTTTGCATGATTACGTGGAATGTATAAACACACAAATAAAACTTAAAAATAAGTGTTTTTCTTGTTTATTTTACTAGTTACAATGCTGTTCTCATGTTTTTACTAATACAATAATTCGATAACATAATTGACAAGGTGCTTACCAGCGAGCGACACCACAGTCACATCATGTAAAACCACACACACACACAAACAAAAAGTAATCCAGTGAATGGTAAACCTTAGGAGATATATCTATCTGCAGAATATTACTAGCTGCATGCTCATCATTATAACGGTAAATGCTGATTAATTTTTTTTATGGAAAATTAAAACTAAATAAATGTTTTATGAACATCTTTTCTAAAAATTAATTATAGTAACAATATGCTCCCCAATGGCACAGCGGGATATCTGCGGACTCGTACTGCTAGAAATCAAGTTCCGATACCCGTGGTGGACAGAGCACAGATAGACTTTTGTGTAGCTTTGTGCTTAGTAACAAATAACAGTAACAATATATGTAAAAAAATGTTTTCTTTTTCAAGTATTTCACGAAAACGACAATTCTTGTTAATTTTGCCATCATCTGTAAGTGTTCCTTGATTAGAATTTTGATTTGTGTATGTGTTTTATGTTATATTCAAATCTGTTTCTTGACAAAGCATTATAAATTGAACAATGAAAACAAATTGGTTCCGGAAGAAATATTCCTACATGGTCAAATATGTTACTCTGCGATTTATTAATTGTGATGGCATAGAATTTGAAGGTAAAGGGCAAATGCACAAAATTATGACTTTTCATAAATGCTTATAAAATGTTTAACCTATCCATTTATGTTACTTGATGTATATAAATTACAAATAGTTGTTTTTATTAACTACTACATTAATAACGAGTTATACCACCTACATGCACTATTTTCAAATTACTACAATCTGATGAAATTAAACCATATAATATTAATTTCTATGCAGAAAACTTCAACCTTTTAGTTTTGACAACATGGTGTGGAATTAGGAATTAGAAACTTTTAGGACACAGGATATGATATAAAATTCTAAATTATATTATAGCAAATTTGATAATTTTTATTTGACATTTATTATTGTAGGAGTTTTTTCTTTTTCTTCTTTCTCTCACTTCTTATATACGTTGATGCGCCATGCTCTTTGGCCCGGTATGGCCATGTGGTTAGGGCGCTCAACTCTCAATCTGCGGGTCGCAGATTCGAATCCTCTTCCCACCAAACATGCTCGCCCTTTCAGTTGTGGGGGCGTTATAATGTGACGGTCAATCCCACTATTCGTTGGAAAAAGCGTTGGCGGTGGGTGGTGATGACTAGTTACCTTCCATCTAGTCTTACACTGCTAAATTAGGGACGGCTAGCCTCGTGTAGCTTTGCGCGAAATTCATAACAAATAAACAAGCCATGCTTTGTCCTGATATATTTTTTTATACATTTGGGCAGAAAGTGGCTTAGTAATTAATATGTCGGGCTGTGGATTAAACAGCCTGTAATTAGGTACTTTAAATTTAAGCTGCGGGCACATTATAAACGTGACAATTAGTCCAGTTATTTAGTTCAAAAGGATGTTCAAAGTACTTTTGGCCGAATGTGCTGGTGACTGGTATTTTTCCCTCTGGTTAATTAATTAGTCACAATTAAGATTGATTTGTTTTAAGTTTCACGCAAGGCTACACGAGGGCCTAATTTAGAGGTAAGTGATAGATTAAAGAAAAGGTAGTTAGTCAACACCACTCATCGCTACTCTTTTTACCAACGAATAGTGGGATTGACCGTCAGATTATAACGCCTCCCACGGCTGAAAGAACGAGTATGTTCGGTGTGACGGGGATTCGAACCCGCGACCTTCAGGTTGTGAGTCGAGCGCCTTAACTATCAGGCCACACAATTAATAAGTGCTATACCTGAAGATAAAGGGTCTTTGGCCGCGTATACTACGTACGTATAAAGTGTTTTTTTTTTTAGGCTGGACGTTCCAATTAAATTATAGTTACTTTTATTAATTGTAACTGGTGTTTTTAGACTCTTTTATGAATATTATGATAAAATCAAACATTTAATCTAGAAAAACAAGGGAATGAAACCTGTTCGTTAATACAGCCCTCACTTCTTTAATCTCCTTGCAATTTTTGCGAATGTATGTATAAAATTAAGTGAAAATTAAAATTCGATGACGAGGAACCCACTTTGAGATTAATAATGGTTGGAGACGGCTTGAATGGGTAATGAAGAAAAACTTTAATATAAGTTTAACATAACAGTGGAAATTAAATTATGTTACAGATTTTAGTTGTATGACAATTAAGAAAAAGTCCAACAAACAAACTATTTATAAGATGCCGTAAAAATGAAAGCCATTTTCAATTTTAATTAACATTTTTAAAAATTGTTTACCACAAATCAGGTATAACATGTAATAAAATATTAAAACTCATCAAGCCTATATAATAATTATTATACTTATTTTGGTAAATATGTCTGATAAATCAAAGAAGTGCCATCTATACGTCGTTATATGTAGTGTCTTTACGATATCTTGACAGAAAATCGATTGTCCGCGCAACCACCGCCTTAAAATGTGTAGTCCAACTTTACTCGTAAAATTGGTGTTTTCCCTTACACTTACAGTTTTAATGAAAAGGTGCTATGAACTTTAAATGACTGTTTGTTCCAGCGTAACATCTTTATTTATATCACAATGACGAAGGACCGTCTTGCTGCCCTCAAAGCAGTAAGTCCTGCTATTACTATTATTAGTATTACTATTAGTACTAATGCTATTCTCATTTCTAAATTCTATCCAGTTTTAATAATAATAAGTAATAATATAATAATGGCTGGAGACGGCTTAAATGGGTAATGAAGAAAAACTTTAATATAAGCTTAACATGACAGCACATAACAACTTAACAAAAAAACTAGACTTAAAAAAAGAAAACTGATGTTTATTGCAT
>NW_013665971.1:457680-460652 GCF_000517525.1 Limulus polyphemus | reverse complement strand
TTGCTGTCATGTTAAGCTTATATTAAAGTTTTTCTTCATTACCCATTTAAGCCGTCTCCAGCCATTATTAGTCTCAAAGTGGGTTCCTCGTCATCGAATTTAATAATATAATATTTCTATGTCTAACCTATACTTTTATTTCTAAATTGTGTTGAACAGTATCAGTAATTGCTGCTACTCTTAGCCTACAGCTAGGTTAATCAAGGTAAACGTTTATATAGTATTAGTAATATTAGTTTACTAGTTCTAGTTAATTAATATGAACAATAATGTTTTCGAACTTAAATTTTTAACACTCCTACTGCACTGCTAGGCTTTATCTATTGAGTTGGCGTTAGTGCGAAGATCAATTTTATTTGATACATATGTCTATATTTAAAGAGTATTAAAACTTGAAGAGCAGTTTGACACATTACTCACACAGTATGACTCATTATGAGTGTATTACTATCATTATACTCAATTATTTTCAAATTGCAGGAAATCGGGCAAGGTTAACATGCTTATTTCAATAATATTAATTTTTACAGAAATGCAAATGTAAATGGAAAGAAAAAACCATTTTTTTGCCTATATGACCAATTTTGTTTGGATGTTTAGAAACTCATCCCCACAAGTTTAATATATATATATATACATTCAACATTTTCTTATCATTGAAGTTCTTGTGTTTTAGGGTGAAGTAATATGATTGAATTTCATGCATACAATGCATCTAAGCTATAATTTTTCCAAATTAATAAAAAATGTCTCGGTAGTTTTTTCTTTTTACTGGCTTCGAAAAGTTATCTTAAAAATATTTTATCATTTAATTAACCAATTTTATGAGTTTTAAAAACCAGTCATACATCAACAGTGTAATACACCAATTTATATGTTTAATAATTATAAGATTATTGCAATTCCAAGAGAAACAGATCTTTTATATGGTTTTGTCTTGATGTTTTTGTAGTAATTGCATTTTAAGAAAATGTGATATAAAATTATTTAAAAAAGAACTACAGAGAAGTTTTATCAATAGTTGAATAGATATTTAAAACTATCAAATGCACTGTTATTTTACACTAAGATATAAATTCTTCTCCTCATTAATCTAAATTTATAGAGATAATATAAGGACAACAAGTGACCTGTTGGTCTAGCTAGGGCCTTTAGGCCATTCCCTCCACTAAACTAAACCTTGGAATAAAAATGAAATACTCAGAACAAGCTCTTATTATTCAAATATTTATCAAGCCTTCTCTTAAACTTCCTTAGATTAACTGCATCTGCCACATCTGAAAGCAAAGCATTCCAAAGGCTTTGTTAGAAAAATAAAACTGTTTTAGGTGAAAAAATGATTATTTGCCAAAATTTATATTTGTATTCCCTAATCTTACCATTCTCACCATTAAGTATGAAAAAAAGATGATATATCATTATTATCAGTTCCCTTAACAACCTGAACACCATAGTCAGATCCTATTTACCTCTTCTTTCGTCAAGAGAAAACAATGTAGGAGGTCTTAACTTGACCTCATATTACAATCTTTCCACCAGGTGTCCTCTGAACCCTTTCCCAACAATTCAATGTTCTTTCTAGGTTGAGACACAGAAGACTGAACATAATTGTCCAAATGTGGCCTAAACCATGACTTGTACATTGATATTAGAGTCTCTTTAGACTACTTAATATAATATTTCATTGAAATTTAAAAAGAAAAACCTCACTACTGTGAAATTAGTTTTTAAGTTCTACTTTGTGGTATAATGTGCTGAATACTAATTTTGTCTGCCTTGTATTTTTTAAAGAACTTGGATTATTAAATAGCATAAACATCATGGTGTTCAGATTTGCCATGTTTGTATTCATAATTTGAAGTGGTCCTTTATAAAATTAGATTAGCTTGTTAATTCTTAATAATATTTGTTCTATAGCCTTATCTGCGACTTGCCTTTGATTCGTAAGCTACTAGTAAATTGGTTTGAGTTTTCAAAATTATCCAAGGAAATTTCTTAATATGACATCAAACTAGTTTTTTATATATAATATTTCAATAAAGTATGAGACAAGATTTAACATCAGGAAATTTTAATTAATCTTTAAATGCAGAAGCTAAAATATTTAACTTTATTGTAACATGATACATAATATATAAATTTTTTGTAAGGATAAAGAACTTTTATATGTATATGCAATGTTTAAAAATTACATTCCTGGCATGCTTGGGACATGTAAAAATTTCACCAAGGCATGTGAAAAAATATATTACATGAAAACATATCCTATTGGAAGACCTGTTTATCTTATACATTCTAGCACGTATTACTTACCTTCCCCCTTATCTCTTGATCTGGTTTTTCAAAATTGAACTCCCCCATTAATGGTTGGAAGTAAATACTTACTTAAAAGACACTGGAATTTTGCCCTGATGATGGTAACACATTTACCAAACTAGTTGACTGTAAGTTATATAAACAAAGTTACTGAACTACTATTTCAGAAACTTATGTCAATAACTTTGGTATCAAACTGTAGATTATTATTCCAATTTTAGTATTATACATTATTTAATTTCTCAATTTAAAATAAAATATTAAAAAAACACAGTTAAACATTGATTTGTGTGTGTGTCATGTGGTATGTTGAATGTGGCACTGGTTCAAATTAGATGTTTATGGTGTCAAAATACAAAGTCTATAGTTTCATTCAAATTAGGAACTCAAATACTGATATTGACAAGCTAGAATATAAAACAAGAACCTCATATCTTTTCTATTTGCTGAAATATCACTCATGTACTGAATCAAACACGGATGCCCGGCTCACCTCTTTCCATTTTTGGAAATGGTCCCTTATATATACTCACTTCAATATATGACATGTGAATAACCAATCAGAAGCACAGAATGTCTCCCTAGTGGCTTTCTCAGCCACTTCCATGTGTTAGGATGCCACCTTCTTTCGAACCAAAATTTCAAGGAGGTAGGTT
>NW_013665971.1:448797-456758 GCF_000517525.1 Limulus polyphemus | reverse complement strand
TATATATATATATATATATATATATATATATATATATATACAAAATGTAAAAAAAAATTGTTTCTTATAATCTACGTGTGAAATTTTAAAAGGCTTAGCAACTGATTAAAGGTCGTAACTAGAAGAGATAATTGTTTGCTTTACTTTATTATTTACTGTTCTATGTTTTAAGAAAAATAAGTTTAAGAACTTATTTCTAAATAGTAATAATCTATATACATACATAATGTATAATCATTGAAATGTGACTGTATTTTACAAAATACTAGTCTACTAAAACACAGCCAAGACAGGTTACTTTGTAAAGGTCAGTTTTATATTATTGGATATGGTAACATGAGAGCAGATGTCCCGCATCATTGTAACTTCTGTATTGTTAGCCAGGCATGGCTGAAAAGAGTTAACAGGACCTAGCCTGTAATTTCCAAATCTTAACGTTTTGTCCTCAGAATATAGTGAAAAGAAATCAGTTCAGACATTTTACTTCATTATTTATGACTAGAGGTCATTGTATAATATATGTATATACTATATAGATTCATTACATCAGAAAAGAAAACTGTGTTATTTCCCAGAAAGGGGCTGAAGGTTACAGGGAGGGGTCACCTGTTTAACCACTGATGCCACTATACAGTAGCATGTTGTCCATCAGTCAGTCAGTAGACACTAAAATGACCTCATATAAGAGATGCTTAATGTTGCAGTTTGTACTGTCGTGATGTCAGTAAACCTTGCACATGCCATGAATCATGAGAAGAATTATGCACTCTGTAGGCTATGACACAGCATGACATATGAACTTCAAAAGCAAGAAATAAAGATATTTATTACTCTTAATTTGGGTTTTATTTACTCTTGACACAGAACACTTTCAGGGATCCTGTGGAACTACATCTAGTACGGAACATGGTAATGAAATAAAAGGAAATTTGATCAAAAAGTCTTACTTTTATTATTTAGACATTTTTCCATAATCAAATATAATTGCTTTCTTGAATAAAGCCACTCATAACTTTGGAGATTCTTGTTAGAAAATGAATGGTATCTGTTCCATAGCGTAGATTGGTTACGATGTCAAAAACTATATAGTTTTGAATTACTAACTTGTTTGAGATTTTTCAGAATAAATGACTAAATAAACGAGTGACACACATATACTAAAAAACGGTAGAATACATAATATCATGTTAGTGTGATAACTAAGAAAAGAAGACATGTTCAAGGCTCAAACATCAAGAAAATAATTCATAAAAATATACTAAAAAAAACCACAGATTACAAAAGTAAGGTATATTTCCTACTGTAAATTAATTAAAGCTTCTTTTTTCTATATCCATCCCTGATCATTAAAATACACATCCAGTCTTGTAATCTTCTTGAGCAATGCAGCTTCTACCATGTCTGAAGACATACTATTCCAAAGGTCAACCACTCTGTTAGAAAAGTAACACTGCCTGAAGTGGAATTATGTCTGAGTTTTTCATATTTTAAACGTCTATTTTATAGTATTGCTGCCTGCAGAATTGTTTATTAAAATTTATCTGAATTTATGAATGCCAGGCCTCCGACAAACTTACAAACCTCATTCGTGTTTCCTCTCGTTCACCTAGTTTCCCCAGCAAGGCTATAAGAATAGTTAGTTTTACATAATTGTACTCTTATTAAGATAATAAGGCATCTGCAAGGCACTAATTCAAATTTCTTTGCAAAACTGTGGGATCTGTAGTACTATTTGAAATATGTATTAATTTAATATCTACAAATTTAACCACTTTACTGGTTATCCCATTATCAGAGTCACTAATAAAAATGAGGAATTGTAAAGAACCTTGCACAGAACAATGAAACACACCACTTGTAACATTAATCCATAGTGATTTCAATCTATTTATAGCAAAGAACTCTCAAATCATTTAGCTAGCTTATCTCCATTTATGAAAAGGCTTTCGAAAGCCCAAGTTTTACCAAATCTACTGTTCCATATCAAAGAAAGTATATTAATAAAGCATCACCTTCCCTTTCCAAATCCATGCTGGCCACCTGTGATAATATCAAACTTGTTTAAATGTTCTCTAGAATCTCTTTAATTACAGACTAATAACACAGGCCTGCAAAGATTTTATTGTCTTGAAATTTTTACATGTTCTACGGTAATTCCTTTACACTGAATCTGAAAATGATACCCATTTTTCTCCATCATGTACAGATTTTTCACAAAATCTCATAACCCAATACATAAAAGAAAGACCACAACACATAGTTTCAGACTAAAAGACGTAGATTTCACAAAGAAAATCAGGATGAATAAGGATGCATATTCATTTGAAATCAATGTTCTTCCGTTTTCTCCAGTTTGTTTGTATTTTTGTTAACAAATATAATAATAAAAATAATGGTTGGAGATGGCTTGAATGGGTAATGAAGAAAACCTTGTCGAAACTTTGTACATTTGCTGTTATGTTAAACTTATATTGACATTTTATTCATTACCCATTCAAGCCATCTCCAACCATTATTAGTCTCAAAGTGGGTTCCTTGTCATTGAATGTGAATAATAAAAAATGTTCATTGTGGTAAACAAAATAATAATTTGATCTAAGTAAGAGTTTTTCTTCTTCCCAATTTGTAAAAATCCTTACATGATAGAAAGAAATGAATATTATTTTCGAAATCTGCATAGCTGAATTATGGAAAACCCATTAGTAACACCAAAACAACTTTTATGAAGTTTAAATTTGCAGGTCTGTGTAATTATAGTGGCTATAATTCTTGGAACTTGTATAAATATACATGCTTTTGTCTTGAGAGTATGATCATGTTCAGTGTGTTTGTAAACTTGTTAGATTAGGAACACCTGTATTTAAGTTGTCTGATAGATATGATGTAAATGCTATAAATAATTAAAACACTAAATTGCTAATTTCTGCCTCTCCTTTCTTTGTGTTTACTACTTCAGAAGATATAGCTAGCATTGTAGATGACATAAAAGCTTTATAATTGGATATAATTAAATCAACTGAACATTAGATTAACCAAATAATCTTTATAATCGTTCGTCTGATTATCCTTATAATAAAAATCTCACTGAGAATCATTCAAGTTGGTTGTGTGCTTAATCACTAAATTGCTAATAATCCTGGGAACTTTAATGTTGTATAAGAATATAGTGCTTACATTGTATGAGTGTGCAAGTACTTTAGTATGATGTTTATGGTGTTATTAGTGTTTATTCAACTGGCATACACATGTAAAGAAGGAGTAACAAGTATCACAATGTAATTTTTTTACACTCAGCCATGCACTGTTCTAAGCAAGAAAACTTGGTATATGTAAAGCAACCCTTACATTGGGAGGTGATGCTTTAACCTACAAGATTCTCATTGCTTAAATAAATGAATCATATATAGAAACAGAACTTTAGTGGTGGCCATTTTTTTCATTGCATTCCTCCATGGAGAGTGCTAGTGCACTCACTGAGAAATATATACAATATATTTATGTGCCCTCCTCCCAAACTTTGTGTGTTTTGTGTTATAGGAAACTTAATAATAGCCTTGAAACTCCCACCTAAAATTGCATGGAAACACATGGTTTTAGGTGGAAGCTTCAAGGCTAGTTGGGAGCAAAAGCTATATGTGAGAAAGGTAAATGTCTATTGAAAATCATTTTCAGTATTGGAAAATATTAACATTGAAATAATTATACATGAAAGTGTGTGTGTTTGTGATATACGTATGCATGTACACATACACATTTGTAAAATATGTGATATTTCCTACTTATTTTAAAAAAATTCAAAGAAAACAAAATGGCTAGAATTTCCATAAAATTTCTAAACTTGGATCCTACACTTGAGAACCACCATTCTCAATCTTTTGTTATAATCTACTTCTCCATCTAGCGTTTGGTAATTGATCACTTACTCCAACGCATTATTAAAAACTGATAGAAATTATTACTTGTGCATCTAAAGCATGACATACTTTGAGCCACGTAATGATTCATGCTCACCCACTAGTTTACTGTTAGGCAGAATGCTGAGCAAATTGTTATCACAAACTTCTAGTGTGGGGTAGAAAACCTGGTTCTTGATACATGAACTTCTTTAAGTGTGTTTCTAGAAACCCCGTTGTTAAATTGATAAATGCAAATGTGTAAAGGATAACACTGATTTCCATTTTATTTCTACTCAAAAACAAAGCATTGAAAATTCTTGCTGTAAAATTAAGGAGATATTTCCAAAATAAAAATCTGGAAGGAATGACAGTATCATTTGGTAAAGAGTATCATGACTGTTTTTCAAGGTCTAGTAATATTATAGTATTAAATAAATGTACAGAACTACATGTACATATTAAACTTAACTAATTAACTGTAAAAATCACAGAACCAGTTTGTAATTTTCTATGCTTTTTCTAAATTTAACCAATTTTAACAAACTACTTGAACATTTTTTTAAAACAAGTTGTCCTCTCTGTATATTACCATCTTTGGCATTAATACATAAAATGAACAAGTAGCCTGAAGTAAGTTATTCATATCTTAAACTTTAATGAAAAAATATTCTTGATAAGTTTCTTTTCCAGTATTACTATTTATCTTGTATAAGTCTTCTAATATGTGTTAGAATAATTGTTTGAAGATTTTTTTGTGATGAACACAGTTTGAACCTTGGAAAATATTATTGAAATAATAATTTTAAACTTGAAAATATCACTGGCATGAAATTTGTTATGACTATTGAGGCTGTGCTTGAAAACTTAGGACTATAAAATTATATAATTTTGTTGTGTACTAAACTGAAGCTTCGACAAATAATGCTTTTTATAAACATCAGTACTGTTTATTGTGCCTGTTAAGAAATCTATTTCAGGGTGTATGAAAGTTTTTCAAAGAGAATGTTCTTTTCTTTGATAGGCCCAAGGAGATGATGATGTGGTTGTCTCTTTGGAAGAAAGCACTGGTGTGAAACACATGGAAGAGTTCTTCCAGGAGGTGAGGCTATTTGTAATGAGGAAAGAACAACACGTACTTCAGTGAAGTTTTTGTGCATATGAAAATTATAACATGCAATCGTGTTTGTTGAGGAAGAAGTAGTCAGTTCTCATGTCAGTTTTAACTGAGTGCTTAAATTCATTTATAACTGAGATAAACAGACCAATGCCATTTTGTATTTAACCAAAAGAATCCCATGTAACGTTTAACAGAAACAAAAGTTGTTTTTAATTATTACACATTCAAATTTCATTCCATTTGCAAAAAGTGGATTGAAAGTTTCAAGGTTAAAATGTTACTTTTTGAGCCATTGTTCATAACTTTTTCTATTTTATGTGAAAATGCAGTATTTCGTGAGCATCTTAGAAAGTTACTTTATATAAATCTCTTGCAATTGACGTGCAAGATGTATCCAAATTTTGACAACTGTAATGCAGATGTGAAACAAATTTGTAATTTTATTTTTTGTCGAAAAGTCAGTGAGGTGTTCAGAAATGCTATCTTTTTAACAACTTTCTTTAAAGTATGATCTCATCACTCATATAAACTTTAACAGATTTTGCTTTTGGAACTGTTTGAATTCATGAAAGAAGCTTAAATTAACAACCGACAGTTTGTAGAAACTTTATTTAAGAAAGGTTCAGAGCATTCAATTCACTCGAAAGAGAGGGTTTTTTTTTGCATGGGCTACATCAGCTGTTAACCATGTGACAGTGACTGTAGGCTAAACTGGTACATTTCTACAACTGAATAATCAATGAAAATTAAGTTTAGAAAAGGCTACAAAAAATATTTTCTATCACAGTAGTTTGATTTTTTTTTTTCATATTACTCTCCTAGAGTGTGCAACAAAATTATCATTGTCGCTATTAACAAACAAAAAAATATTTTTCTAATAGATAAAGAAAACCTGTGATAAAAATATAGAAAATGTTTATTAGGCACAATGAAGTTCATCTTTTTACTGTAATCAAAGTATCATTGTACTTTGTACTTTAGTTTTCAAGAAGTTTCATATATAAATATATATATATATAACTGTAATGAAATCTTGTAGTTTTATAAAATGAAGGTATTGAGACCACTTTCATTGTTTATGACAAATCTCCATAATAAAGGTTGAAGAAATCAGAGAAAATGTGGAAAAGATTCAAGCCAATGTGGAAGAAGTCAAGAAAAAACACAGTGCTATTCTTTCAGCACCACAAACTGATGAAAGTGAGTAACTTTTTGATGTATACTTTTTATTCGGTGAGCTCAAATTCAGCAGGTTATTTAAAACATGCTATATCATTTCATTCTAATCAAGTGAGCAAAAATCCATGAATCACAAAAATATGAAATTGAAGTATTTTTTAAAGTTGACTAGTTTAATTGTAAGGTTAAAAATGACCATTTGTCATATTTTTCATAACACAAGATATAAAAAAATGCTTCAACATTTACGACTGTAGTTTATAAAAAACAAAAAGCATATGCAAAATAATTAGTGAAGATTTACAGAAGGGAAATACAAGTAATATTTTGGACAATTTTCAAACAAAGGTGATTTGGATTGATTAGGTCAGTGTAAGATTCAGAAACCAGGAATCGACTCACTGTCTTCCTAAACCTTTAAGAAAACTATTGTCATGTATGTTATTTTGAAAATATGTATTTGTTGATGTTAAATTGGTTTAGTATTACCTAATTTCATTTCTTTTGTGTAATCTAGTAACAAATGAATCATTATGCTTGTTTGCAAAATTGGACAATTTATTATTTAGATACTTGCAAATAAAAAGAGAAAAATCACAAATTATAAGACAGTTTTTGTAACTAAATTACTCATAATTTTGTAAATATTGTAGAATGGATTTTATCGTAGTTTACCTTAATTCCTTTTTTCATAGTTTAGTTGTTCAGAGCCATTATTTTTAGGTAACAAAACTATCGTGGACTATTTGATTTTTCTTTGTTAGCCTTATGCTTTCTAAAAGTGATAATTATATGTATATATGTGTGTGTGTGTTAATAACACGTGGTTATTGTTCAACCTAAACCAGGACCACAAGTTATAACTAGTTCTGTTTCGTGGCCGTAAGTAACATATAATAAGGGTGGGGGGACAAAACACTAGGCAAGCAGTTCATGTGTGTACACAAGTTCAACATTTGAACTGAAACAGTGATTTGTTTTATGTGATAAATAGTTTTGATTGAACATTTCTTGCATAACTTGCGCAAAAACCTTTTTTAATGAAAATAAAATATAAAAGTTAAATTCTCTATGATGATGATGTAAAGTTTATACAAATGATTTCTTATCAAAATTTTAATTACTAAATATTCTTATTGATAACTGTTAATATTAGACAGTATGGGATTATTACTTGCTTTAAAACTGAGCAGTAGTCTTTTGAAAGGCATCACATTTCATACAAATACATAAAATCAAAAGAAAGCTAAAAATAATTTAAAAAATTTAAATGTAAACACTTGAATTGAAAATATTGGAAGGTAACTTGTCCAAGTACAGTGTACCACTGCTAGTCTAGTGACAGGTGAATCACGAAATGAAACAAGGCTACTAAGTGTTATGTCAGATGGAAAAGGCTTAATTTAACCCTTTCATGACAAGTCGCATGTCAAAAACCATGTCATCATGTTTGTTGATTTGCATTCAAAATTTTATTGAACTAATATTTTATGAATTTATGTCAATAAGTATAGTATCAAATTGTAGATTATAATTCAAATTTTAGTATTATATGTTAGTTAATTTCAAAGTAAATATTAAAAAACACAGCTAAACATTGATTTTTCTTTGTCACGTAGTATGTTGAATGCAGCACTGGTTCAAATTAGATGTTCGTGATGTCAAAATACAAAATCTACAGTTTCATATAAATTTAGAACTCAAACTATCGATATTGACAAGCTAGAATGTAAAATAAGAACATCATATCTTTTTTATTTGCTAAGATA
>NW_013665971.1:414299-447797 GCF_000517525.1 Limulus polyphemus | reverse complement strand
AACTCAAACTATCGATATTGACAAGCTAGAATGTAAAATAAGAACATCATATCTTTTTTATTTGCTAAGATATCGCTCATGTAATGAATCAAACACAGTGGACTCCCCTTCCATCTCTTTCCATTTTTGGAAATGGTCCCTTATATACACTTACTTCTATATATGACATGAATAACCAATCAAAAGCTTAGAATGTCCCCCTAGTGGTTTTCTCAGCCATTTTGATGTTCTATCATTTTATTAATTTCATACTTTTCACAGAGGCATAATTTATAGTTTTTTCCTAATTTTTTATTGAGGCTACGAAGTCAGTCAAATCCAATCAACCTGTAGTGAGAATAACAAATAAAATATAAAGCTTTTTCTAAAAAAATCAATAATTATATGGAGATTATAAAGATTTCACAAGTGAAATTTGAAAATGTTCTAATGCATTAAAGTATTTTTAATCTTAAAATCAAAATTGCTTTGCATATTGGATAGTCAACATTTCGAGAAAAAAAAGGTTTACGACAAACTCTTTAATTAAAAATCTTAATGCTTAATTTAAAAACTTGATATTTTGTGTACAAAAACCTTGCAATGTTTACCAGGAACCTGCAAAATTTTGTAAATATGTGCTTATGTTATCAAAAATCATAGTATAATTACTCTCATGTATACTTTTGTGGTTACGAGCTCGGGGATTGCACGCAGCCTGTAATGAAAGGGTTAACTCATTAGTGGTTTGATTTCATCAAGTGTAAAATTGTAGGGGGGGGGGCATGGTGTAAAAACATGTATTTTGGTGTGATGATTGACATTTTAGAAAGGTTTTATGCAAGATGTTAATATCTACTGCTGAAGTAAGTATATTTTGATGAGTTTAAATTATTAAATAAATCTTCATCTATTATTTCAAAGGATGTGATTTAATTTTGTGTTTTACATGTACTGATAATTTGTTGTGTGAAATCTGAGATGGAATAAAACTTGAGTAAAAATAAGAAGTATTAAATAATATTCGTAAATTTGTCTTTTTAGAAGTGAAAGCAAGAGCTGGAAGACCTAATGGCTGATATCAAGAAATCTGCAAACAAAGTGCGAACCAAATTAAAAGGTAAGGAAACTCTTTATCGTAATATCAAGAAATCATGTTTTTTTCTTGGGACATAACTAGGCATTCCTATTTTGTTTGAAACTAGTTTCAGTTTTTCTTTAGATTTAATTTGATTCTCTTTAAGCAGCAGTAGCTAACATCTTAAAGTATTATAGTTTGGGAAAATGTATATCGTCCTTCAGGGTTTCATTTACCTGAGCTAGTTTTTCTCTACATAGCCAGGGTATGGTCGTTCGATTGTTTAAACACTTACATTCCTGAAAGTGCAAATATTGAAAATGTTCTTTACAAGGGAGTTTTGTAAACAGCTTTTCCAATATGAATTTGATGGTCCTTTGTTTTAGATTGTGGTTTGAAATACCACAACCCTATAGATTTTTGTTGAATTTTGACACATTCTGTGAGTAAAATAATATAATTTGGGAGTGCGGATGTCTGTCTGTTTAGTGCACATGAACATGAAAAAGAGAAAACGAAATAAGCAAAAAACGAGCATATGCATAAGTGTAAGGCCTACTAAGAGTGACTTATGGATGCACAAGTTTCTATGTGTGTACGTGTTATTAAAATTTAACTAAAACTTCTGCAAAATTTTAAAATCATAATCTTCATGCTGTATTAAGATAATTTTTAAGGCAATTTTCAGAGTATTGTTTGTCATTTTATGCTTATAAAAAAAGTGTTATATTTTTACGTTTTAATGAAAATGCACATGCAGTAAGTATGTTTGAACATGTTCTTATTTGAGTTTTGAAAAGTTGTGGTATTTAATTTTCGGACATTTTGTTCACAATTTCAATGTTTTGTTGCGTTTTGAGAATTCTTTTAACAACTACAAAAACATGGATGACTAATTCAAACTTTTGGAGGAAGGGTGAATGCTCACAGTATCAACATTGCTGAAGATGGTTTATTGTTTTAAAAGAACTTTCAGAAAGATAATATTTTAGTGACAATATTAAATTCTTTGTGGTTAACTAAGAATGCAAATTGAGTGAAATATCACAACTCTCTATATGTTGTCAAATTTCAACACATTCCACCAGTTTATTACATGTTTATAAGCTTACAATTTCATATAAAAGATTCAAAAACAACTTTATCCATTGATTAAAAGAAATACTCGCAACTATTCTTAACTGTTACAGATCCTAAAACGTTTCTGTGAGGTCTGACATTGTCAGGAATATTTTTTTCAAAACAAAATATAGGGGAACTTTAATTCACCTACAAACTAAGCATTTGTTCAGAGTTTGGCATACTACTTTTAACAGGGTGAAAAAACATTAATTTTTGTTTTTATTTTCAACATTTGATCTGTTGTGCTTCATCAGCAGATTTTGTTTTTTTCGGACATTTTTGTAGTGGTGTTCCAATAAAAAAAATCTTTGTGTGTAGTTACATTGTTTGATTCACTAGCTTTTAACAGCAAAGTAACTGTATCATGTAGATTTGGCGTAGTGAATGTAACAAGCTGAAAATTCTCATTTCAACTGCAACTTTTAGTGCGTAAACTAATGCAAATGTGTTTGTCTGGGAAAAAATAATGTCTATTCAGTCTAAATGTGTTAAATTATTTACAGGATGTTTTATACTTTTAATAAAATTGAATTGATAATCTACTATCAGGTGGAAAAGATATTTCATCATGGCCATAATATATATATATATGTATAATTGATACTTGAAACTTTTGGTACTTGATGAAACTCCATAATTACAGAATTGAGGAAATGATTACGTCGATACTGGTGAAACCATGGCCATTAATAAATAAAATTTGTGTTAAACGTACAGTTGTCTTTTTTTTTCTTCCTCAATTCTGTAATATAAGTTTACGATACTGTTATGGCTCAGAATTTCTTCTCATCTATAACATGTTTGGCTTTTCATCTTAGTAGGTCCAAATGATGTTGGTAAATTAAGTTTAGATTCCTTATTACAGAACAACAACAAAACTTGTATGGATATACTAGTTTTGACACTTTAATGAGTCCTCTTCAGCCAAATGTTTTGTTCCATAACAGTAGATCTAAACTTTTAGATTGCTTTACACAGTATTGTATATTTACCTACTGTATTCTGGTAAATTGATGATAGAATAATATATGAAGTATATTATATTAAACAGTAATCCTTTCTGTCTTGGAAAGAAAAGGTATAGAGATCAGTCTTCTATAAATACATAACATTTTTCAATTTTTAGACTGAAATTCTGTTTAGATATTTGACAGCTTTCTGTGTGATGCATGAAACACTATTTCAGCTCTTCCTCATGGAATACATTCTTAGCCTTTATATAAACTTTGATTGATACCTAAGCCTATTTTTTATAGTGCATGAAGTTTTGGATGTGATACGCTTTTCTTGTACTAATTAGCTTGAAGTTTTCAAAATAAACTCTCACTTGGTTGGCCATAATAATAATAATAAAAGTACAGCATGTTAGTTGGTTATCCTGGCTATGAGAGTTATTGAAATATTTGTTTTATTACTTTGAATATTTAATTTCACCTACAATTTAATCACCCATTTGCTTGTGACTATCTTTAACTTGCTTTAAATAAAGTATGTATATTTTATATAACTTTGTATAAACTTATTCTTTAGTGATGGAGCAGAATGTAGAACAGTTGGAACAAACCAGCATGATGTCAGCAGACTTCCGCATTAGAAAAACACAGGTAAGTGACCTGATAACATTTTAAGATGTATAGCTGTAGATACATGTAGATTCACCTTAAGTTTTTTATCTGAGAGACTATTCTTTCAGTACGAACAAATCCAGAAGCTTGGATTGATTGACGTTTTAATATTCTTATGATATGTTTTGATTTTATCAGTGATTAGATTGAAGAAAATAATGTGACTGTTCTTAAAATCTAACAAGTTGAGCATTGTGGGAAGTGCTTAATTTACCCCCATGGGTAGTTTGAAAGAATTCACTGACAAAACCTTCTTCAAATTGTTTGTTCAAGAAACAAAGAAGCTCTGTCACTACTGTAATATTGCAGGATGTTTGTGGCAGTCTCACTTCTTGGGGGTCTTAGCTTAGCTTCAGTGTACAATTTGTAATAGTAATTGGGGGGGGGGGGGAATAAAGGTTGAAGTACATTCAAGCCAATTACGTATGGGAAGTATAAAATCTTATGAATCTAGTCTCCCCTTTGGTCCTCCCTGGAGGGATAAGTTTATGGATTTACAATGCTAAAATCCAGGGTTTGATTCCTGAGGTGGACATAGCAAACATCCCTCTAAAACAAATATACTCCTCTTCATTTTTTTTTTATTGCTATTCATAATTTTGTTAAGGATATTCAGTCATTCCTTGATCTATAATATTTTGTGTTATAGTTGAAAAGTACTTTCTTTTGTAACATTATTGAATATATTTAATGTAACTCTAGAAGTGTCAGCTAGAACCATAGTTTAACCTGACTTTAAAAGTTTGGAAAGGACCAGAGTTTAACCTGACTGTAAAAGTGCTGAATATATCAAGAGTTTAAATTCGTTTCAGAAATGTTGAATAATTTCAGAGTTTAACCTCATCTTATAAATATCAGATAAGTCCAGAATTTAACATAACCTTTCATGCATCAGCTAGGGCCAGTGAACATAATCTCTCTAGGTATCATCCTGAAAAAAAATTGCTTGATGTGTCAGAAAACAAACAAAAGTTCAGAAAAAGTGTGAATGAATTGATATTGTTGTAAGCCATATTTTCAATGCTATAAGTTGGTTGTTCATTAAAGGGAGCTGCTAATCATGATGATGATGCTAAATCTATAATATTCATAAAAATAATCCTAGAATACCTTGAAAGATCATGGAACTTGGAGAAATTAGAGTACATTATATATATGAGGAATCAATGTGTGAAACTTATTGAGAATTTGGTGAGATATTTAGTGATTGATACAGTTCAGTGTTTGTGGTAAGAGTAATTACATCTAGTCTGATATGCTGTTACTTGGTGAGTAACATGTTTATCTGACAAAGCTGTTGCAGTTTGTACTGAAATGTTGCATTTGAATGAGGCCTACGTTTAGTTGCAGAGTTTAGATTTTAAAGTTTCATTATGAAAATTTTGAAAAGTTTGTAACAAACGTTATCAAAGTAATAAATTAATTTGTTATTGTCACATGGAGTGAACTTTATATTGTTTTCACTAAACAATCCCAAAAATCTTCCCAATGATAGAACATGTTAGAACAATGTTATGTTTGTATGTTATTTTTCAAGCAAAATTTCACAGAAATCTTTTCAAATTCCTCAACTACTGATGATGTTAGGCTAAGTGTGACCTAATGCTTAGTATGTTCAAACTGTGAATTCAAAGGTTCATGGTCTGTTGCAGCAAAAATGTTAGGCTAAATGTGTACTAAAATTGTATCTTCTTCACCAGTAATTTCAAAAATAATTTGCCTTGTCAGCACTGAATACAACAGACGTTGTGTGGTTGACATGTTGTAACATATCCTCTCTTGCATTCACCTTTGCTTTTTAAAACTTATTTTTAGTTATTTTAAGGCTAAACAAATGTTTCATTGTTCTTGGCCGTTGACAATAAAACGTTAAATCATTGAGATATCTCATTTTGATTGTTAATGTTTTATTTACATGATTATAAAATTAGATTTGGTGTTATAGATTTATTATATTTTTAATTTAGCATCATTTGCAGGCAATTACTAGGCTAGTACTTACAAGTTTGCAGACATTCGAGAACGTTCACTTTGTATAAACATCAAGAAATAGCCTGATGTATAATTATTCGTATAACTTTTTCCAGCACTCGATGCTGTCTCAGAAATTTGTGGAGTAATGACGGATTACAATAAAACTCAGACTGATTACAGAGAAAGGTGTAAGGGACGAATTCAAAGACAGTTAGAGATCAGTAAGTAAAGAAACGGTACCTTTACTACAATCTAGAAAATTTAAAGAGATATTGTCACTCACTTTAATTTGTGAATTTCCAAAGATAAACTGTAGTTTTTAAATAAAGTTTATTGTATTCGAAAATTCTTGGAAATTTGCCTCTTTAATCATGGAGTTAATAACATTTTGAAAATGGGTTTTAAAAATGATATTGATATTATTTTTATCTCAGGCCAGCTGAATAAAAGTAAAGCAACTAAAAATTAAGTACATATAAAGAGTTTATCAGATTTATGGTTCAGTAGTCAATGTGAATTATGATGCGATTTGTGTTAGAATCCATAAATGATGTAGCCTGCCAAAGTGTTCATATGTAGAGAGAGGTACAAACCCTATTATTCTATTATGAAATAAAATTTAATTTTAATCACAAACTGTGATTGAAGAGTTCAGTTGTTATTTTAAAGTGTTATATTAGTTCTTTGTCTCTGTGTCAAATGAAGTATTAATGTGTTTTTTAAAATCTTTTTTTAAATATTAATATACTTTTTAACATAGTTCTTTAGTTATATATTTTGTTTTCTTGTATTCTTAATGGCATTGAACAAATTTAAGATTATGTGTTTGATTTATTTTGATGTACTTGCAATAATTAAAACTAATGAGTAAAATGATTGAGATAATTTCATGTCAAAGTTTAACTGCTGGCTTGAGTGGATTGTTATACATAGGTGTGTACATTGAACATATCTGTTTGTTTGTGAAAGGAAATTGTGACACCCATTTCATAATCTGAATTTCAATAACTACTTGCCCTCTGCTGGCTCAGCAGCAAGTCTGGGGGCTTATAGTGCTTAAAATCAGGTTTTACTACTCATGGTGGACAGAACTCTGTGCTTAATAACCAAAAATACAATACCTACTTCATAACTTACGTTGTGATATTAATATTTTTAATTTATGTAAATCTTAAATTATAATAAGTTATTGAAAACTAAAAATGCACTGCCAAGATACGGCAAGGTGCTTGTGAAATACATGAAGAATGTTTAAATCTAGATCCTGTTCCAAAAGGGAAAAAGTTCAGATATATATCAGAATATATATTGATTTTGTGGGTGAATGATCTTGAGGCATCAAAGAAATATTTTTATCAGAAGCTCTTCTCTTATTTGCAAAATCTCTCTGTATTTTATTCTGGATTAAATACTGTGAACTAATCTATTTAGAACTTATTAACATAGTTAGCTTGTTGGAATTATTGGTTTTTAATGTTGTTTTACCTTCCCTAGTTGTGATATTTGACGTGTTCGCCCTTACAAATGCAACAGATTTAACTCCATTCCACAGTTTTGGTAGGCTCGGTTCAAGCAAGCTAAATAAAAAGTGGCATAAGTCACTGTGTTGAGTGAAATATTTTCTTTTTTTTGTAAATAAAGATACTGTTTTCTAAGCGAATCAATTTTTTTTTTCCTTTTTTAGCGGGTAAAGTAACAACAAATGATGAATTAGAAGAAATGTTGGAGAGTGGAAACCCTGCTATTTTTACACAAGGGGTAACTTGTTTTTGGATATTCAGATTTTTGACAGGCTTTTTATGTATGCTTATACAAAGAGAAACTTACTGTGTGACTTTTATTAAAGTGGTCATAACATATTTGCTTATTGTTTTGTGTATTTATAATTTAAAAGGATGATTGACTGTATCAGTTTCATGCTGTAACATTGCACAGAAGCAATGAAGAACTGTTCTTTATGAACCTTAAAAACATTAACGTCAGAATGTTAGTGTTTTTTATTTTTCATGTATTTAATAAAGAAGAGCTTAGGCGTGAAACTAAGAAAAAGTAACTACAGTGCCACATGTTTTAGCTTTTATTTACATTTTACACAATTTTACTATCATACAAGATTTTCATCTGCAGTTACACCAACTCTTGTTACAAAAAGAAAAAAAAAGCTTGCATATTCTTTTATGATTTATTTTCACCACAGGTTTAATTTGTTCTTTCAATTTTTGAGATACATTTTCATAAATAGATAAACAGGTTGTATCTATAATAGATTTGTATATGGATTATTAATGAAAAACATGGACATATTTTTAAAATATTAACATTTTTTTTCACAGACCAAGAATTTAAGGTAATTCTTCATTAATGTAATATCTATAATGTTAAAGCTCATTAAAAGAACTGTTATACTAAGATTTTAATATTTTTACCACTAATAAATTTATTTAGTGTGTTGTATGTAACTGACTATCATAGTTGTACCACTCTTCAAACATAGTTATACCACAAGAGACCGACACATGTTAGTTTTAAATATTAATTGACTCTTTTTCACATTTTTGCCTTTTAACACCTGTGAGCAAAAAGCAAAATAAATCAAGCATAAAGCAATGTTTGGAATACCATTATTTATATGACTAGTTTCTCTTACTTATACTTTCTCTAAGTTACACATATATCCCCTGTAAAGGAATTGTGAAATTTAACTTTACATAAAATATGATTGGAGGGGGGGGGTTATGTTAGACAGAATATAACCCAAAGCAGTTATTTGTATATACTTGTTCTCTTAAAAATTAGTGCCTTACTTTCAAGAAATACCCGGTGAATACAAAATTAATTGTCTGGTCTGCTAATATAATAATTAATATTAAAAAAAATCTTATAATGGTTGGATTGTCAAACATGGTGTATTTCTATACCCCCCCCCCCTTTCCCCTCTGTAATATAAAAATTCAGCTTATCTGAAAGTGAAAATATGTCTGTTTATTTTTGTCTTCTTTAAGATCATTATGGAAACACAGCAAGCCAAGCAAACCTTGGCAGATATTGAAGCTCGTCACAACGACATAATCAAGTTAGAGAATAGCATTCGAGAGCTTCATGATATGTTCATGGACATGGCGATGTTGGTTGAAAGTCAGGTAGGAATTTCTTTTTAATCTTCTTGTGAACACTTTGAAAATAACTGTCTTTACTTTTGACACAGCTTGTAACTACCAGCCTTAGTAACTCAGACTTAATTTGTATAAATTCAACTATTAATCACTGAATAATTTTTAAACATTTTTGTATTTGATACTTTGTCTCTTTATTTAAAAAAGAGCTTATAAAAGAGGCTAGTTACAATCTAAATTATAATGTGGGGTGCATAATTTTGATATGTAGGCATAGCATATGTTTTCTATCAAATTTTATTAATATAGGAATTTAAAAAAAATTTCATTTAGTTCACCTTTACGCAGTATTGTCATAAACATGTGGTCCAGAAAACTGTTGAGTCATTTTTGTTCTAATTACCTGTTTCTTTGTTATTCTTTAGCAGATAGAATCTACTTGTCACCTGGAAATGCTGCAATTTTCACACTGTGTAAAAACAAGTCAGACAGTAATGTTCTTCTACTTGGTTCAAGACATGAATCAAAGAAAAGTTTTCTCAAGGGATAATAGCATTTTTTTGTGCTCTGCATTGTATATAAAGATTGTGTTTCACATGTCTAGTCCATTTACTTCTTAGCTTTATACTCAAATGGTTAGCCAAATTCAGATTTACTTCACAATTTTTCCTGACCAATCCTCCTGTTATAAAGTGGACCTGTTTGATACTTGTGCAGAAACCAGTTGACCTTGAGAGTACCACATAATCATGTCCATCGGCATGATCAAAGATGGAGGAAGTAGTAATAAAAGTAGATGGAAGATTTCTTCCGTTTATTTGGACGATAAATTCCTGAACATGTAGCAGATAAATGTTCCATCAGAGGATTCTATGTCACAGCTATTCTCAAAAGAGGAATATTCACACAGTAAGGTTTTTAAATAATGTAAAATCAAAGGACAAAAACATTCAGAAAAGACAGAAGTTTTCAACATTTTTCATTAAAGTTGACAATCTTGAAAACTAGAGTTTAGAATAGAAAATGGCTAATAAACCACTCCAATTAGAGGAAATACAAACATCTTGAAATTGAAGGCTCTGATTATCAATAAAAAATAAAAGCCTTTAACCACATCCATTGGAGGATTCTTTGGCAAGTTTGTCAAGGTATGTGGTCAACACTGCCCTCACCACCACTCTTAATGAAAACAAGTTTTAGATGCTAAACATGTTGCCCATGTAACTATGGCTTACATTATATAAGAATTGTTCTAATAAAGAACTAAGTACCCCCCCCCCCCCCATATACTTGTACAGTGCTGATTCCATGGCATAGCAAACAAGGGAGGAGGAAGGGTGTACCAAGGGGGCACACCTTAATAATGGAGGAACGTAATATTTTGGTCTACTTTATAGTAGTCTTTAGTATTTTACATGTTATAAACTGAAATAAATAGAATATATAAAGAAGACAGAGTCTAATGCTTCTCATAAGATGGATCATAAGAAGCTGAATGAAGTCCTTTAGACATATGTGCTGTTCTCAAACAATCCTTGTAAAAGTGTTCCAGTAAACTCAATTCTAGATTTTCTGTGGCTGGAATTTACAGCACATCCACAAACAAGGTTTGATGACGTTGCCCTTACAGTGGTTAAGTGCATTACGGCCTTACACGAGGCAAAGGATGTGATCAAAAACTACTATCCCCATTCATTATTTGCCAGTTCTGTTACTTAAGGTTAATATCAAATTATTTCAAAATAGTGTAATACAGCAATACAATTTTTCAGATAATGAAAAGGAGGGACTTTTAAGAAGTCTATGTTTTCTAGGTTGAGCCTGTGATTAAAGCAATGAGTGTAAATTGCTTTGGTTTTTTTTTTTATCATATACTACCTTCTGAAAACACCATTAAACTGGCCACTCATTACTAATGCCCTATCATAGCACTGTGCGACACAACTTGTGATGTCTGTATTGCAGTCCTGAAGTACATCACGAGTGTAAGCTGCTAAGGAAGTAGCATCCATCTTTTTGAGTATGAGCAACATATGTACACTTCTGTTATGCATGTATCTTAACAACAACTGACAATTGTTCTTTCTTGTTTACATCCTTTGTTTCGTCTACCGTGATATAAAACCACTGAGATTTTCTTACTTTATCATTGATTTGTTCTTTAACCATCTTGGAAAGAATGTGAAAAATATGATTTTTTAAAAGATTCATTTGTAGATTTGGCTGTCTTATTTTTGAGGTGATTTTCCGAAGTGGGATTTTTTTTTGCCATCATATGTAATATTTCAAGGAAGTTGCCTCTGTTTATGCTGTATCCACTTACCATCTACTTATACTGTATAATTTTCTGACACACTTTTAAGACAAAATGTCATCCAAGGCTTTGATAAAATGCCTATTCTCTTCAATTTGCTTTTGTTAGGCAGAAGAAAGTACTTGGTTCATAGTCTTACCAGAAGCCACATGCTACATAAAGCCATGCCACTATATCATAGCATGTTTGTGAAATTCATCTTTTTTAATGTTTATAAAAGCTTCAGTCTTTTCCAGTACCCTTTTTCTAATGCCTAAATCTGTAATTTGAGAAAGCATTTTCTGGAGTACTCTATTGTGGAAAGATTACAACAGGAGCAGAAACCTGCACCTTGGCTTATTGAATAGTCTAACCATGTGTGGGATTTATACCATTGTTGAGTTCAAGGATCAGTATTTAATTCCAACCTGATGCTGTGGATATCAAGAAACCTTTTCCTATTTTGTCTCATCTGTTTTACTCAGACATAAGTTAGCTGGTCATAATGGCTTTTTTCTTAAACATTTTGCTGTATTTTCTTCAGTGTAACTAATTTGGCTTTCTATAAAACCTGTCCATTTGACATTAGACTCACTGCCGTCACTTTCATCAGTTCTAACAAATTCTACTTCCAAAACAAAACTAAATTCCTCAGCTCTTCTCCTCTATGCCTTTTCCTGATTGGACTAGAAGCATCCTCATCTGACTGTTTTTTGTTTTTTTTAATGAGATGCTATTGTTCTGTGCTTACGAACCTATGAATTAAACAATCAAGATAGGTTTTAAAATATAACTGTCATTTAAATACAGAGAAGTAGTATATATTTCCTACTTTCTCTGAAAGCTTATTTTGCTTAACATTAAGGTGATTGAGATTGCATAATATTTATATTTTTTATGTTATGTACACTACTGTGTAATAGCGTAAATTAATTTAGAAATATTAAAACAAAACTCGTAAACATATTTACTTTATTTTGAATAAATACACTGCAGGCAGTCTTACTGTTTGAATAGAAAACTGTTTATTGTTGTTCTAGTGTATTATCACCCCTTACAAGCAATGTCTCTTATTGTACTTTCATTTTTTTTAAACTATACTGTCTTTTATAAATGAAGTTCACTACTAAAATACATCACCTGGCTATACTACCACTGTCCTAAATTAAATTAAGTAAAACTTCTGTTCTACCTGGTCAGTAATGGCAGTTGACATGAATCTCTCTCTCACAAAACAAATGGAGATTTGGGCCTGTATTCACAAAGGGTTTACCACAGATTCACTATTACTAACTTTTTCTAAAAGGAATTAAAATACAAATGAAAATTAAAGTCACAGTACATAAATTTATTTTATAGATGTTTTGTATGAGTAAATAATTTTTCATTCATGTTATGGCTTATGTGTATGTTTATAGCCTTCAGTAAAAAATAATGTTAACATTGTATATGTGGAAAACTGTTTCGTGGGCTGTTAGAATTTCTCCATTTGTCATGCAATGGACACAACTTTACTATGGTGATACTGTACTTGAAAGACATTGTACATTTCAGAAGTGCCAATTACACAGGTATGAGTTAGTGAAAAAATTTAAAATGGAAAGTTACAAGGAAAGTGTGATTTAGTGAAATTTATTAAATTCTACAAACTATTTGTTGCTACAAACAGTGAAATTTTGTGAATACTAGTTACTAACTAGCCTTCCCCTGTAAAGTCAATAACAATTATAAAACTACAGTTTTGAAAACAAGCACATTTTTACTTGTCCAAGCCAGTTAGTCGGGTTTAAGAACCCACACAGCTTAGAATTGGTGGCACTAGTGTTGCATGGGGTGTTCCAGGCTGTTATACTTGTAATTCTGAATTTTCTAAGAAGCTGCAATTTTTATATCTAATATTAACCTTAAGATTAAATGATGATACGTAACATTGAGAATATTTTAAAAAGATATTTTTGTATCAAAACATATCAAACAGAAATGTTTTTTAAAAATGTCAGTACCTTTGCTGAGAGTTGTTGAGAATTTTTGTGAATGGTTTTAAATTCTGGTTTAACTCTTTTGTGCACTAGCCCAAGTGTAGAAGTTTTATGAAAGCAAGCATTTTCAAAGAATTAAAAAGTCAGTATATGATTCTGTTCTTCTCCAAAGGCTTTACACAGTGTGTCATCAGAATATTGTTTGTTTAATAGCAAATAATGATGGAAAAGAATGTGCCCCACATAAATCATTTATTATTTATCACTGTTATGTATTTATGCTAGTGGAAGTACATTACATTTGTTTGGAAGTGATTTTAGAATATACTTAGTTTTAATAATGGTGACTGGTGTATTTATTTAGTACTCATGATTTTTTGTGCTGAGTGAATTAAGTCTCTTATTTATGTATTTTTAATGTCCTTTTAAACGTTTCATTATGGTGAAAAAAGAATAACTTTGTTTAAAAATAGTAATCTTGCACTGTCCAAAAAAAATACAGACAAACATCCAGGGTTTTTCTCATAGGGTTAACAAAACCTTATCTTACCACAGTACGTAAAGATATTTAAATTTAGTTATCTGTAAAGAGGTCGTGTCAACGTTTGATAAAAAATAACTTTCTCGTGAAATACTGTTGAATTTATGTCTGTTTTTTTTTAGAAATGCTATTACTTCTATGTGTGAGTTTTTGGAAGGTGTTGATTATCTTATAGCATACCTGATTTTTTTTTGTTCCTTCAGGGGGAAATGATTGATAGAATTGAATATCAAGTGGAACATGCAAAGGATTACATAGAAGCTGCTAAACAGGATACAAAGAAGGCATTGGTATATCAAAGCAAAGCAAGAAGGGTAAGGAAAAAAATCTGTTATATTTATTTGTATCATATATATGATAACATATTGTACAAGCTACTTATTTTATCATTTGATCATAACAGATATACATGTGTTTATGTATGTATGTTAGAAATCTGTTGTTTCTGTTTGATTGTGGCTAGAAGCCAAGTGTCTGCAGTTTGTAAGAAAAAAAATAATTTTTTTTTCATAATTTCAGGCTTAAAATTTGTGTGTATAAATTCATCTTTTTCCATGTACTTGTATATCACTCTGATATTTTTTATGATTCTTGAAACTTCTGTTTGTCAGCTGAAATTACTTTCTTTAAAACAGTTTTTCAAAACAAGTTTTTGTTTGTAGTATGTATCACATTTGTAAAAGTTATTGGAATCTTAGGCTGTCAACCAAAAAATTTAAGTTTTGTTAATTTTGTGTTTTTTAGAGCTAAAAAAAAATAATAAATATAAAACTTTACATTAATTTCAGTTAACTGAGTTTATTTTGTAAATTTATTAAATTTCATTCATATTTACTAAGTTGGTATTATTTTGTTTTTGTTTATTTATTTATTTATTCATATTTCTGTTTTGTTTTCTTAGAAACAAATCATTATCATTATCCTGGTACTAGTTGTGGTTGGAGTTCTAACTTTAATTATTCTTGGCTCCACTGGTATTATCTGATACAGTTTTACATTGAATTGGAGGAGACTGCAACCCTAAGTGACCTTTGACCAAAGCATTTATACCGGTATTTGTTTGAATGTGGAAAGACTTTATACATGGGATCTTCTAATGTATGTAGATATGATTTTTGTATGAGGACTCCTGGGATTGTTGTGTGAACTAGAGATTTAAATGATGTTGGGTATTCTCCTGGATGTTTACTACCACATGTGGAATACTATGATAACAGTTTAAGTCAACCACTTGGTTCCTACTCGAATTTACAAAAAAATTATCAAACACTGGATATCCATTTTCTCTGATGTTTTGTCATGAACAACATCATACTTGTTATGGTACATTTTGATGACATTGAAACATAAAAATTCACGGATCTGAGGCAAGTTAAAAATAATTATGGTCATATATGTAGTGGTTATTCTCTTGTGTTTTTTCTATTAATTTGACTAATTCCCAGTCACAATATGCTAGTTCCAGTTTAATATTTCACAAATCATGTGTGAAAATCAAATTCAATATAAGGAGTGAGCACTAACTCTGTCTGTTACATATTCCAGATTTAAAAACATTTAAGAAGTATTTATCCTGTTTTTAAAGGAGATGTATGTTCAGTAGTTTTATTAATCTACTCAAAGCCAGACTTCAGCAGGGTGGATTACCTGACGTGATTGGAAGTTTAACAAAATAACTGAAGTTTTTTTCTTTGTAGCTTCTTGTCTAAATTTTAAAATATTGAAAATTCATATAATACACTTTTTTTCCCTTCAGAATTTGTAAACGAGTATAGTCACAAACATAAATAGTGTTCTATTTTTAATGCCTGTTAATTAAATTCAATGAAATATGTTACCTATGTTTTTGATCATATTGCATGCTTTGATGACCACCAAAATGAAATTAATGGTGAAAAAAACATACATTATAGTAAACAGCTGGAACACTATTCTAACCAAGTAATAGTGCTTTTTATCCCTATAATAGAATTTTGTGAAAAACGTTTTTGCTATTCAGAAGTTTGTTGTATGTAAAAATAGCTCGAAAATACTACCTACAACAATCGTTTGTTCCCAAAACACCGAGCTCGTTCAACCTTAGCTGTCAGTATGAAATATTGTTGGTAGCTCAATTATTCTTATTTTGTGTTGTTAGTTGAGAAAAGTGATGTGTTAAGTATATATCTTGGCTGAGCAACTGATTTACCATTTAGTTGGATGCATTAGGTGTTTCAGTTATCGTGTAAAAGTAATGCACAACACATTATTTCCGATATGACTTTTATAGCCTTGTGATTTATTTTTATTTTTACATAAACTCAAACAGGCCACAGATTATTCTAATGAACTTGTTTAATTATATGAATTGAGAAATGGGGATTTGTTTTCACACTTCAATTTCACTCGCTTCTTATCATAAAATAAATTATATACAACACTAGAAAAAGCAATTGATATAACTACAAACAATAACTCCTAGACTCCAGTGAAATATGCTTTTTCCTGACTTTTCACTGGAGAGTCATGTAACACACTGTCTGCAGCCACATGTCACATATATTCAAATCAGGATTTGTTTTCAAACACCTATTTTTTGTTCATAAAATTATATATATATATATATATAGCACTGTAAAAAGCAGTTGATGTGGATATAAACAATCACATCTAGATTTTAGTGAAAAATGTTTTTCCTGACTTTTCACCAGAGCTTCATGTAACATTATATCCACAACCATTTGTCACTTTGTTTTATGATTTTTATATTAGTATATTTATTGAATGTATAAGGTTTCTTTATAACCAGATTAAGACTGACTGGTAAGCTTAATTTGATGGGATAACTGAATTTGGTTCGAGCCCTTTTGTAAATCTAATAACATCTTGTAAGTAAAAAAAAAAGTAATCGTTGAATTTTAAACAATGAATTATTAAATTGTTTATCAGTTTCTTTTAATTTGATATTTAACAATATGCTTGATTTTGTGGGTTTGACAATTGTTTTTGTTTTTCTAATTGACTAGTTATGTACTAAAATCTCATACTAATCATCTATGTGCATGCAAGTATATATTAAGGTATGGAAACACATTCACATTCTTGTTAGAAGAATGTTCTACATTAGAATGTGATGAAAGAAATTACACATTATTTTTGTGGAAATTCAATCTCAAATGCTTTTGAAAGCACATGCAACAATTATTGTAACTTATTATTGAGTTTTATTAATGTGTTCAGTATATAACTTATTTCTCATTGGTATCATATATCAGCAAGAAATAGTATGAACCACTATTATATATTGCAGGATTATAAAGTATATTTTGTTACATGGGCTATGTTGTTTTATTGTTACAAGTGTCATAGTCTTATTCTGTGAAATCGGTTATCTCATTTTCTAACTAAATTAAGTAGACATACACAATGTTTCATGTAAAGCCTTAAAAAGAATCATATTCTGTAATGTATCATTTTTATTAATTTTTAGATTAAAGCAAGGACCTTTAATTTCAGAAATATATGTACTTTTTTATGTGACTAATTATTATTTTCTTTTAACTAATGAAGCATGAGATTTTTATTATTAATATAAAGAATCATTATTATATTTTGCAGTTTGAAGCAAAATTTGATTATTGTGTGAATTATTGTTTTTGAAAATTTAAAGATAATTAAGGTGTTTTGATGTATGGTTGAATAAAAAAAACTGTTAATCTCAGAAAGTTATATTAAAGATGTAATTAAATTTAAAAAATGTTAAGTTTTATGTAGTCTTCATATAAAAACTTAGTCATCGATGCTAAGAAATATTAAAATATTTGTATTGCAGAAACTTAAGTTAAGCCAAAGATATTGTATATCTGTTCATAAAATAAAATTTATGCTCATGATGATGTACATTTATTCTATTTAAAAAAATTTAACCAAGAACAGTTTAAAAAAAAAGTATTTGCAGTATATCACTTTCTTGCTTTAAGTTGTTATGATGTAAATAAAATGCTTTATGTTTATTATTTTATCTTGTCACTATAATTATTCAGCTCTCAGAAAGAAAAACAATTGAATAAATTCTTTGAATGTAGTGTACTGGTGGCTCAGTAATAAATTTTATGGCTGATATTGCTAAAACCTAAGGTTGAATCCCTGTGGTGGGCAGTGTGTGGATGTGCTTAACAATAAAACAAAGAATGTAAAGCATTATCAGACATGCATGCAGCAAATTTAGATCAATTTTACTAGTGAAGAGTAAACCTACAATTACAAGTTTTAGGCCTACAGTATATTTTCTCAATTTACTGCATTCATATTATAATACATTAACTTTTTTATCTGTTATTTTCAAGACTATGCTAATACAGGTCATGAAAATTGTCTTGATTTTTTGCTATGTAAATTAAGGTCCCCTACTACGTTAGCAGAAACCTCTAGGGCTAATAACTCTAATATTGAATATTTTATCCCTGTGCCATATATAGTGCAGGTAGCCAATTGTCATGCGAAGATGTGTGCATACCCTAAAAAAAAGCAAAACTACACCATTGAATTAAAAGAGAAAACTTTAGAGTTTAAATTTATTCAATAAAAATGTTTAAATCATTTAACCCTTTCACTGTGCCTGGGACATATATTTTCCAGTGCTCCCACCTCCCTCGCACTGTGACTGGGACAAATGTTTCCCATTATTATTCAAAATTGATGCGCGTGACGTATAGGAGTAAAATGAGTTGGAAAATATTTATTGGCATCCCACCTAATGTTGATGTGTGATTTCCCTCAATGTTTTCCACTCAGCCTTTCAGTAACCAACAAGATGCCTAAGCAGAATGTAAGACAACTGTGTGCAGACCATGCCTGCTCCGCTAGAGCGGCAAGAAGTAACCCTAATTACTATGTAGATATGCTTGACTTGGATAGTGTAGAAGATAGTGAAAGTGAGTCGAGTGGTGTTTAAATGTGTGATGATGAAGAGGCAGTGAAACAAGAAGATGCTAGCTCTCCATCTAGTGATGATATTCAAGATGATGAACTTGGTCCCAGCAGAGGAAGGTGTAAACAGCTTCAACAATGGGAAACATTTGTCCCTGTCACAGTGTGAGAGGGTGGGAGTACTGGGAAATATATGTCCCAGCCACTGTGAATTGGGTTAATTTTGTATATAAATTTTTTTTTTTAATGTAAATTAGATTTTTGTTCATTTCAGCATACTCTGAGTAGAAACATTAATGTATGTGAATTACCTGATTTTTATTTTCCTAGGCATGATATAGCACTTAGAACTACCTAGATGGAAAATCAAAATACATTTGAACAAACTAGTGCTCATTTGACCGTGTAACTTCAATACAAGTGTATTTTTATTATAACAGGTGGCCATATTGGCTAGTTGTGTGAGCTTGACTTTAAATCCAGTTACAATAGATTTATATTAAATCCAGGTATACAGTTGCCAGTGGAGTACACGGGTCACTAACTCGAGGAAGTTTGCTGTTGGAATAAAGAATTGATTTGGAGACTGAGATTCAAAATACAACACTTTAATGCAATATATTAAGATACTTGGCTATATCGAAATTACCGAAAGTATCTTGGAACACGTTGCTATCAAAACTGTTGAACTCGTCAACTTGCGTTGGTAACTGTTCTTCGATTAATCTTTCTATAACATACAATAAATTACTGAATAGTACAAGCTATTACCAATTAATACATTTAGAGATCTGTTCATATGTAAATCATTATTAAACATGATACACTCAGTCTTACTACATTATTCAATTTAGGAGAAATAGCAATTGTTACTTACATCAAGGGTGAAGTAGTGTTCTAAGCCTTTTGAAGAACTAAAGTCTTCATTATCTTCAGTATTTTTTAGCAGTGTCAGAGGAACTCCTTTAGCACCGGGGAGAGACCGAGAGACTGACTTTCTAGCCCAATACAGGGGTTCTTATACCAAATCATTTGGTATTCTTACGAGTTTCCAAACAGTGTATACATCTAACCCGCACGTAGATGCAACACTTAATTGGATGATTTTTGCAAACTCATCGTGATTCTCAGAATCAAAAACATAAATTCTTTGATAATTAGCTATAGTCGAAGACAGTAAATCAGCAGCCTATTTATTTGTATCTCTCCTCATCTTCTTGACATTGATCCTACATCAGAGTTCTATTTAATCCCTTTTTTGGAAGTTGTGTCCAAGATAATATAGATGTTTCTCGTAGCTATCTCTCTCTGCTACGGTGGCATCAGTCTATGGATATAGATCTTGTGTCTAGCCTCAAATAAAGTTACATAAATACTCTCATGGCTGTGATAGCGTTGGTTTATTGACAGTATAAACATTTATCTTAAATACAAACTAAAATTTATCTTTGATTTATACTTGACCTACTTTTTTTTCTTTGTCAATCCTTGTTATATAACCACTTGTAAGCATTCACTAAGTGTGCACAATATTTTTTCTTATTGGATATATGTGTGCCACACATGGAACTTTTTGTGATATGCATATTTTCTCAATTCTTAAAGCATGTGTAATACAGTGAAATGCCCAAAATGCTTCATTATCAATTTGATCCAATCACTGTTTCTCAACCTCAGATGTCGTTGTATGGTGTAATTGCGAATATATCTGCTTTAAGAAGTTATTGGCTTTTGACCTAAGCAAATAAGTGCTGTTTTCCAGTTCTTTTCAACTGTGTAAACCAATATAGCTTCCAGTTCAGCAGATTTGCATAGAGACCAAAACAGAGTGTTAAAAGCTTTGCTTGGTGATTGTTGTTAGAAGAAAAAGTGTTTGTGAATAACTTCCATTACAATTACATCATGGAACATGATAGGATAGGCATACTTTACTCCTTTTGTATCATATTGCTGACAAGTCTGTTTATTTATGAGGCCATGTCTACATTAGATCTTATTGGCCTAAGAAATCAAATATATATATATATATAACAACTTTAAACTTATTACATATATTAAATGAAACTTTCTGATTAACAGTTTAAAAACAAGTCTGTTTGCTTTAAACATTGGTATGTTAAAAAGGGTTTGTTTTATTCCAATGAAACCGAGTGTGTGGTGTTTTTTCGAATCAAAACAAAAATAAAATCTTTATAGGAAAGTTTTAGCAAGAATATAGAAAGATATAACATCAGTAATCAAAACTCTACAATAAAGGTCAGCATTTTTAATTGTTCCTTAAAAAACATATCACAATGAAATCTTTTTTTTTAAATTTGAAAGCTGTGAATTTCTATAAATAAAACATTTTATATGTTTTATTTATAGAATCTACATGATGTTCTGAAGTTTCAAACTATTTCATACAGAACTGTTTATTTTCTTCTTTCTTTGCAATGCAAAAAAGCAAACCATACAACTGGTGCATCAAATGCCTGCACCAAGGCATTTGAGAGTTAAAACTTGGGATGGTTAGTACAGGTACCCGTGATGTAATTTTGCATAAATATTAAAAACAAACCAAAGTTAATAAGATGTGGGTGTTCTATGCAGGCATAGCATTCATTTTCAACCTTGTTATTTATTGTAGAGTCCCTCAAAAAATTTTCAAAGTCTATGCATTATTTGGATAACAAATGGTCCCGAAAGTCGATAAGTTTATTTCATTTGAGCTGCCTTCATTATTCTCTTGAGATAACACCTGTTCTGCCCATGGAATGGGTGGGTGGCTGTACATTCTTCAAGAATGTAGTTGATAGCCAGTGTCCTCCAGGAAATGGAAGGTCAGATGATATCTCGATGCTATAGTCTCCCATATCTGAACGAGAATGACCAGTCATGTGGGTAGTGCTATAGTCACTATGGGTAGATCCAACATTTCCATTTAAGTAAGAAACATTAGATTTAAACATTCTGGAATAGGTTGGGTAGAGTAAACATTATTGTCCCTTAAGTGAGTTGGTTGAGGGGAAGTCATTTTGATGGAAGAAAACCAGTTAATTCATGAATCCAATGAAAGGTGACTGTCCAGCATCCAGAAATAAAGTACACACACACACTATTTTTGTTTTAATAAAGATTTTTGTTTCACACAGATGTCCAGTCTGTTTAATTTTTTGCTTAATTTTTCAGTTAATTAAATTCAGAATTGCTTTGTGGTTTATCCTGCTGATTCTTTCGTTAGTAAGAGGACCTAACTAATACTCTTTGAGGAATCAGTTTAACATGAAAACACCATGTGGGTAGTTCAAGAACTAGAAATATTTCTTTGTTAGTATTTCTTTCTTTCATTTTTTTTTGTCTTAGTAATACTATGCTTTATATTCTTTTAGCCTGTATTTATGATGGAATGATAAAGTTAGAATAAGGAAGGTTATTCTTTTATTTTACTTTTGGAATTTACAAATTTTTGTAACTCGTACTTTATGGTTAACTGATATCATAACAATTATGTAAGAGATTGCATGAATGTGTGAGGAACAAGTACATTTAAGATGACAACATCTTTGAGTTTCTTCACCCAGCTGTGATTTTGGCTCAAGCTCATCAAGAACAAATAGATTTATTCATTCATCTTCAAATCTCTAGACCTCCCCCATTTCTTTGCTTATTTTCCTTTTAGAAACAGTGATTTCTTAATCTCGGTATCTCCCCAATTTTGGGAAGTAGTATACCTAATATTGATGATAAAAGTTACACAATGCTGCAGGTTATTTTTAACATTTCTCTTAATTAATCCATTACAAGTTTCAGATCAGAGGCTTGCAAAAATAACATTTTAAATTTAATTTTATTCTGCCTTGTGTTGCTGCCCAGTAAGCCTTTTGTTCAATATTACAACTCAGTACTGATGTTTGGCAGACAACAGTTTATCCTTGACATTAGACCTATTGGTTTCTTTGATTCACCAGATTTGAGCATTTAACACTAAGGTAGTATACCTTTATAGTGTATATGAAGAATACCAATTCACATACTACACACTTTGCTATTACATCTTCTACCTTAGTTTCTTAACTCTTGGATAAGTATTGTAGTTTGCCTTTTAGTTACTGTTGGAAAACAGAAGAGAGAAAGAATTAGGAATGCTCAACTAAATTAAAAGTACCTAAAAATAAAAAATTTGAGAGGAAATTTTAGAAGACTTACAGAAATACGGAAAAGAAGGAGGCACCTACAAAAAAATACACATTGTATATCTTTGTTTGAAAATCATATATTGTAATCTAAACACTAAACTGATGGATAATGATACAGCTCTGGAAGAAGGTTTCAATTGAACTGTCCAGACAAACTGTGAACATATCAGGTAAGGAAAAGCTTTGTTGGTGTTGTCTGTGCTGGAGCTATCTTGTTGAGTTACAGTATTCCACCTTCTAATTTGTTGATGGAGATCTGTTGTTCCAGCAAAGGCACCCCCTCCTCCATGATACATCACATTCATGGGCTGATAATGTTGCAAAAACATAACATAAAGAAATTTAACATGAGTTTTTGATGATAAGTAAGAAATAAAGAGATATAATTCTCAAAATTGGTTTCTTCTGATTCCTAAATTCTAGGTATCTCAGTCTGACGTACTACCATTATCAGCCACATATCGAAATTAATCTTTACATTAATGATATATCTGGATTGTGTTCACTACTAGTGAAGTTCACATCTTGCTTCATATTTACGTCTTTTTGCCTGACAACATTTCATGTAAAAAGCTGGAAAAAAAAAAAGAGAGGGTGAAATCATTAAGTTTCCATGTAAAATGCACAGAAAATCTCAAAAATAATGGGATTTATTGTAACGTTTATGGTATTTTTATTTAATTTTGTTTGTGGCTGTTATTAGGGTTGCTTGTAACCATTACAGTGTTGGATCCACAAACGATGTGATCCATAAATAGTTTTGAAAAAGTGTAAAAAATCCAGTGATGTTCAAATAGATTACATTGGTTGTTCTAATGTTCTAACAATTAATTATTAAAGTGCCAAGATATAAAACATCATGAGGTCATAGCCTGAAACAGTTGTGCCAATGGAGTTATAAGAATCTTGCATATGATGACTGACTTGATGTATTAGTCTCCCATGATTACTCATTCATTTTACTTTTTATGCATAACTGTAGTTGAACATTAATCCCTTAGATTAAAAATAATCTTGGGAAAACCTTAAATAGTTGTGTTTTGTTCAGTTGAGTAGTTTAGAATGAACTGTTTCACTCGTATGCCACTTCTTCACAGATTCACCTTCACTGAACTTGATGGTTTTCTTTTGACTGGCACCCAGTCCCCAGAGTGCTTCTAACAGCCATTTTTAAAAATAGGTTTGACTTTTATCAACCATAGCTGAGTTGCTCACAACCTAAGTTCACACAAACACTTTAAAAGTCTTCTAAATACATTCTGATTATTAAAGCTTTAAGGCACTTGTTTAAGAACTTGATTAAAATACTTTCTACATATATATATGTTTTAAATTGTGTATTTTGAGATGTTGATTGTGTCAGTTTTTAAGTAAGGTTACTTCTCACACCTAGTTTGCTAAACATAGCATTTGATTAACAAATGGTAGGAAAATTGAAGACTTAGAGCTCGGAAAGAAGAGTAAACTAACTTCATGAGGAAAAAGTATATATATATATATATATACACACACATTGTACTAGAAATAATTATGGAAGTGCATAGATCACGTGCTTACATTAGTCACATACAATGAGTAATTGCAATAAGTAAATTATTACAGAAAATATAACAGTGAATAAGTTGCACTGGTATTTTTGTTCAATTGTGTTTTAGTGTTACTTATTTTAACTTATGGTTCACTACATTTTACCCAACGTAGAAAGAAAACATATGTAAAATATTCTTATATATTTCATTTCATTTCTCCCTTGTCATATTTACTTATAAACATAACCAGTGGTGCAAGGTCACCACAAAACAAACATTTCAAAGTAAATAAAGTTTATTTATACATTAAAACAGTCAGTATTTAATACTACATTTACAAAATACATAAAAATTGTATAGTTAATTTATTACTTTTAAGGTTTTCTTAATTATTCAGCAATTTGATTTATAGTTTTCAAAGGTATTCTTTTTTAACGAGTGACTTTTTTTCATTGATGGTAGTATTGATATTATTAAGTTTTAGCAATAATAATTGTTATCTTACCATTTTTCTTGTTATCTGTTTTTTTTTCTCTTTAGAAACAAATCATGATTATAATCTGTGTGATGATTCTGGTGATCATCCTTGTGTCAACATTAGGTGGATATTTTGGCATGTAACATCACATAGACTACCTGACCACATCCACTTAACCAGGAGTTACTGATTCCCCCTGGATACAAACATTTTCTACTAGTACCCAGGTTCAACAATGATTTGCCTAAATGTAAAAATGTTGTTTTATTAGTCTTCTACTTAGGATTTATAGGAAAAATTTTTGAAAATATGTTAATGTTTGACTTTAGCTTTGTTATAAAGGCTAGGAAAATGAAAATTTGGTTAAGTCAGAATTGTGAATTTTTATTTAGTCATGCACATAAAAAATCATCATGCTAACACAAATACCACTGTACTAGTTGTAGAGCTAACCATGGTGCCAATAGCTTTAAACAAATAGAATTAGGCTATTTGAAAATGTGAATTAGATTTGTCATGGTGAAGAAATTTTTTTACATACAATTTTATTTCAATTAATTATTTGAATCTCAGGTCAGTTTGAAACCTGCACCTATTCCACTGTAAAAATTGTTTGTGATGTTGAAAGAAGAATTTTGGGTAATTTCATAAAACAAAAAGGAGAATAAGACATTTGTATAATAATGCACAAAAGATTAAAGAATTCACAAAACCCCAAAAAATGACTAGTCTTGTGATTCTTAAGGAATGGAGTAAAACTGATTTGTAATTTTACTTTTTTGCTGCTATATTGATGACTTAGTCACCATTATTTCAGATAAGTTTACAAATTTTATATTTTTATGCATTGAATCAAACAC
The DNA here is from genome assembly GCF_000517525.1 of Limulus polyphemus. Lineage (NCBI taxonomy): Eukaryota > Metazoa > Arthropoda > Merostomata > Xiphosura > Limulidae > Limulus > Limulus polyphemus. The sequence goes on along the minus strand of NW_013665971.1, from coordinate 422,140 downwards.
TTTAGTTAATGGTAATGCCTTCTACAATGATGTGAAATGATCTTACAATTTTTTTTCACATAATTTGGTGTCATTTCAAATTCACAAAGAAGTAAATAGTGAAATGAAAAAAAAAATAAGTAAAAAAGAATATACATAAAATCTTTACCTAATTATCATTATTCTAATGTTTCCAAAGCTGTATTCCCCATCCCCAAGATACATCTTGAACTAGTTGAAAAATAAATCCACAAAAACACCTAAAAAAGCAAATGATGGTAAATAAAATGGCTTGAAAGTATATTTTCACTTAGTCGTCCCATTGAAATTATTATTCTAAAGCATTTTATTGTAACTGTTTACTTTCTTAATACAGCTATCGAAAGGGGAATATTTTTGCAACACATCACCAGGGAAACTGTGAGCCAGATATCATTATACTGTAACTACAGTTTTTCATATTATTCATAAGTCAATTAAATGTGATGAGATATTAGGGTTTTATTTCTCACATTTTAAAAATGAAAGGTTATCAAATTGAAAATGATTTTTTTTTGTATTGTGATGCATAGCTATTTATGTTGTAATGAGCAATTACGTAGTAGAAAGAGCTCCTTATTTCAACTCATTGTGAAAGTTAATGTGATAAAGTGTTTAATATCAGATTATGAAGACCATTGTTTTGTAATATCTTACAATTGCCTGAACTGTTTATCAATGGTAGCAGCAAGCATAATGCATATAACACCATATATAAACTTACACAATGGCTTGCATGCTACATCTAGTCTATACACATAAATAATGACAGTATGTGTAATTATAGATTAACCTATTTCACCTTTTGTGTTACAGCACACATTTAAGAATCTGGTAGGGATAATAACCTATACTGAGCTGTCCATTAACAAGTTTGCTCATTAACAATACACTTTAATATATAAAAAGATTGCTGAAGCAAAGCTTAAAAATTGCGAGTCACATTAGTAAGAAAGTATCAGAGCAACTTTCTCTATAAAAATGCACATTAACAAGTTTTTCGTTGATAATACACTCTGAAGTATCACAAGACTGCAGAAGTAAAGCTTAAAACTGAAATCTCATTGTAGAAAAGTGTTAGAGCAAATTACTCGATGAAAGAAATAACTTAAATTTTAAAAAAATGAAGAAGAAAAACAGAGATAATTGTGTACTCTAATTGTATCCCTGCAAATTTACTATGAAAATGATTTCATTTCAGAAACTTATTAAATTGAGTTTGGTTTTAAATGCACTCAAAAACTCCCCTAGTATTACAACTAATGTAAGTTCTTTGGTGTTTTGCTTGTGTGATATGATAGATATGAATTTTTTCTCATGTTTTGAAGGTGTATTTTTTGTCCAGAGTTAAAATATTCAAATACTTTGTATGTTTGTTTTTCTATACTTTTAGGTAGTGGCAGACTGGCTAGGGGGAGAATGCCCTACAAGCCATTTCCTGACATTGTTAGAGTTAGATGTTTCCCTCTAGACAGCCAAAACACCTTAAATTCTGAATCATTTGTTATTATAATTAAGTCATTTTATGAAAATTTTGTGTAGGTTACTGGTAACATATGTAAAAGAAAATGTAATATTATATAATTCCACTTCAGTTTTAACTTGAACACTTGTATTTTTTTTATAATCCTCTTCACCCTCAATCACTTTCACTTGTTGGACTTCAGGGTTTTCCTTAGCCAGTCAATCCTTGCCTCTAGAAAAGTCAAATAAGGTGTACATTATCAATGTAGTATAATTTCTGGAATATAAATCTAATGAATCTAAATTGTGTGAAAAATATACTTTTTATGTTGTTCTTTTAGTTAATAGTTTAAATTGGAGAAAATGATGAAAATTGTGTGTAGGGTCTGTTTAACCAAGCAAATCTTTCCAGCATCAGCATTTTCATTGTTTAATTTTTCGTGTAATTGTTATAAGCCCTCTCTAGAGTTTTGCATATGGCATTGAATAATAAGTGACTTGCAGAGAAAAAGTTGGTGATAGTTATCTTTAAATCGGTTCACATCCATATTTTTTTGAAGCCCAAGTTTGTACAAATATTTATCTTTTTGTATCAAGTCAGCAATACAAGTAAGCCATAAAGTTCTTAATTTCATGCATTGTAAATATTTTTTAATTCTACAAAAAGAAATGTCAATTACATTATCAAATGAAGATAGAAGTTTATGAATGGCTGGCATTATAATTAGCATAAAATAATTTAAAAAAAAGGAGTTAAAAGTATATGTATGAAAATTGGTATTTTATTAACTGATCTGTAATCACTCTTCAGCCATATTTTAAAATAATAAAAACAAAACTAATGAAAAAATCCTTAGGATCATGAACTATACAGGAAGAAAACTTTTGTTGAGCACAAGTTGGTAGAAATATTACATATGATACGCCTTGGGATTGCAATTCTGCTATTGCACAGAAATGGGCTCTTCTTGTAGCAAAAACATGCAAATAGACATTTTGTGTTACCAAGTCTTCCTGCTGTTTTTAGTCAATTTTCATTAATGTGTTTTTGCACATTTAATATTTTTTATGTAACTTTAATGTATTGAACATTTTAAATATTTTATTTTTTCTTGCATTGACTTTAATTTGTCATCATTAGCATTTAGACCCTTGGCTGTTCACTGCAAAATCAGTTGTTTATTTGTTTTTATTTACCGTTTTCTTGTTACCAGTCAGTTTAGAAAGTGTCGGTGAGTTCTTTAAGTAAAAATGGTTATGTTTATAAAGATTGTTTTGTTTCTAAAATATTTTGTTAGAAGGTGTAATTAAGATTTTATCACTATGAATGTTCAGAACCGTAATGTAAATATCCTATTTATTTTTTATGGGTGCTTTGTAATCAGCATTAGCAAATTTTTAACGAGTTCTGTGTTAATGAACTTGAACATTTTCAGGCTATTTTATGAACAAAAATGGTTTGATTTAAAAGTTACATATATATATATCGTGGGAAGAAAACATGCTATAGAACCAAAACAACCATAGGTAAGTATACCTAAACTGTAAATTATCTTGTCAAATCCAAAAAATAATAGTTCTAAAAAAAATCTGTGATTTAAGGGGTTTTGTAATAAAAGGATGTAATATTCAGAACTTAATTGATTCTGTAAGTGCATTAAAAAAAAGTTCCAAAATAATAACATTTTTAAAATTTAAACTTAAAGTTTTCTACTTTTAGATATTTTGAAATCCAAACCATAATCAGTAAGAACAAAAAAAAAAGGACTTAATCCAACTCGTATCTCATAAAACCAGTCATTACAATTTTTGGTAAAGTTTATAATGGAAACTTTGGAATCATTGCCACAAATGGATTAGTACTTTTTCTCCAATACATTATACATAGAATTTCAAAGTTTACAAACCTATATATACATAATGAGAACACAAACACAAGGAAAAAATAATGTATGAAGACTAATACAGTAGGTCCAAATGAAAACAATTTGGTGAAGTAGCATGAAATCTAGTGAGAGAGTGGTACTTATATCATTGTAGTAAATATAACCTTTCAGTTTAATTTATGATGTTACATTTGTTGAAAAAAAATCAAAGCTTTAATTTTCATTGGATCTATTGCTTGTTTAATAAGTTTGGAAAAGATTAATTGAACTTAGCTGGTAAATGGCACTTAAAGTAATATTTTACAAAATTACAAAGATTCTGTGATAAGTGATTAAGATAGAAGTGTTGATCCTTAGTATGTAGAATTTCAAAAATTTTGTCTAGTAACTTCTCTGTTTATACTACTTAATAATTATTTTCGCTTGTGTGATATGTATATATTTGTATGAAAGTTCACTTGAAATTATGAATGCATGTTTGATCTGTATTCTGTTCTTTTTTATAAGTCATTCGACAAATTGTTTTATCAACCCTAAAATCACCGGTAGTTAAATAACGAAATTGACAGTGAAGCTTCCTTCTTGTTACTTCAAAATGCAAATGACCATATTTAAACAGCCAAGTTTCCATATGTATTTGTTTCTGCAAGAGTATTTATCAAACTTTTTTTGGGGGGGTAGTGAAAAAAAAAGAAAAATAAACCTGTCAGCTCAACAACTATTTATGTATGCTTATTTTGTGACGTAAATTTGTGTCCATGATGATTTTTTCCTCACTGTAAAAAAAAAAAAAATTAAAGAAAGGACATTAAGGATGATTCATAGCTCATTACAATTATTCTTGTGTGGTTCCTTGTTAATTTCATCATCAGTTGTTACTTCTGTACTCATGTTTTGCTTATTTACATAGCTATCTTTCACTGATCACTTTTCCATTTGATTGGGGAAGGAATTAACAAAATTTCTGATGTTTTCCTTCTTAAACTTTCACCAATGTGATAATCATTCTTTTTTTGAAATCATATTTCATTATTCATTGATGAGGTACAGGAGGTTATTAAGCATATTTTTTATTAAGAGGTGAAACTTAAAAGGAGTGAAACAAATTGTGTACTTGGGAAGAGAATACCGACATCACCTAATATGGCAATAAACTTCATTATCATTAGCCACAAATTGGAGTAGTCATCTCCTTCCACATATTCCTTATTCTTAATTATATCTATGTATCCTGGCGAAAAGTGATATTTAAAAGCATATCACATGTTTAGAAAGTCTCATGTACTTCTGGTTAAAGCTGAGTAATAATGCTTGTATGTAGTTCAGCAGGAATAATGTTTTTTTAATATTAGATGTTAACCTGGTAGATGTATAAAGTTTTTTACAATTAGTTTCTGGTCACACAATCTCATTACATGTATATAGTGTTGTAGAATTAGCTTTCTTGCAAATAATACATTACTTATAATATGTATAAATTTTTAATAGTTTTTATTTTATTCAAAATAGCACATTTATTATATACAATTTTATAGTGTTTAGAAAAATTAAGCTACACTAGTTTGTCTTGCGTGTTTAGTATCTAATGAGTCACTACTATCATGTCATGTTATCACTTAAATTTTGTGTTGACTGATAAATCTTAGTCACTTCACCTTCTTCCCCAAAATCTCAGGATACATAGAATGAAAGACTAACATATAGAAGTTCAGAAATTTGTATTCTAGGTGGAATGCTTTGTAATTATTTCATCTATAAGCATTTTTTAAAAGCAGTAATAATTTATTAAACTAAAGTCAATCTGTCATGTTGGAAAGTAACATTATCACACAGACATAATAGGATGCTCAAAGCATTTATATATTGTATATATATTATATTACTTGACTATCAAAAGTGAAAAATGTCAACAAGCTTGTTGGGGTAAAAATGATTTTTCATTATTGAGAGATAAAAATATAACAGATTTTCTCATTACGTTAATATTTACGATATGTAAAATTTCTCAATTTTTTCATCCCATGGTTTCCATCATGCTAAAAAAAATGATCCCATACGAGTGACTGAAGTGCCATTTGTATGTATTGGTAAGCAATTGTTTTTAACATTACACAAATAGACCGACTGTTTACAGGTAAAGAACGTAATCTCTATTTCTAGGACTGCTCAATGACTAAATAAGAAAGGATTATCATTCTGATGAAATTGTAATATTATGTACTTAATGAATCTATGTTTTAATATTAAATTATTTGTAGCCAGCTTTAAGATAATTATGAACTTTCTAAACACTTATATATATATATATGTCTAAGGAAAATTTAAGACTTGCCCACCTTTTATTTTTGGGAGAAGGAGTTTATGAATTTAATGTACGATTCTACATATTTCCAGTGATGATAATCAATTAGGAACAAACATAACCAAATAAGATAGAACTACAAACACATCTTGTGAATCATTTAGTTGTTTTTAAATGTACTTGAAATTCAAATAACGATAAAAAACACTTAAAGTTTAAACCAAAAAAACTGTATATTTTTATGTATAGTTGATTTTTACATGGATTTATATCATAAATTGCAACTTGAAATTTCAACATACCACAAAATAATTTATCAAAGTTGCAGAACGTGGTGGTTAGGGTGCTCAATTCGCAATCTACGAGTCAAAACCTGTCACCAAACATGTTCACCCTTTCAGCTTTGGAGGCACTATTCATTGGTAAAGAATAGCCCAAGAACTAGTGGTTTTGACTATCTAGCTCCCTTCTATCACTTCAAAATGGGGATGGCTAGTGCAGATAGCCCTTGAGTAGCTTGCTTAAAATTCAACAAACAAATCCATGTTACTGCTAGGTACGTTTATAACTTTCATATAATTGTTTTCTGTGTTATAACAACAAAAACTATCATTAGATCTTCTGTTGTTTACAAGAGTGAAAAATGCCAAAAGAAATAACATATGTAGCAAAATAAGTCAGTTTATGATTTGTGTAAACTTCCTTTACAACCCAACATCTCTAGTGTTATTTTACAAGCTGGTATTGCCCCCGTTGTAACTATGATTTTTATTGCTACCTAATATTGTCAGTATTTTTTTTGTGTTCAATACTCCCTTTAATATCAAAAGCTTCCTTTTTTTTTCCACTAGTGTTTGTAATAAGCACTTTCTTTCTTTTACTCTGTGATGTATTAAGTACATTACGATTACTAGTTTTTGGATGTTGCACATTTTGTTTGATTTATACATATATTTTACATCCTTTACTAAATGATGCTGCCATTGTTTTTACTTGAACATGTCAATATGTCTTTTAAGTGTGAAAATTATTCATTAGAATAAAGAAATATGTAAATGGAAGTCAAGGGTTTTTTTTTGTGTTTCATAAACGTATTTAAATGCTAATGTTTGTTTTGAAATACTAAATTTAAAACAAAATCACTACCTTTAATAAAGCTTAATAAAATTATAAAAATAAATTATATTTTGTTTTCTAGAAGAGTGACTTGTTTGCCTCTATTATTAAAAATCAATTCGCAAGGAAACTAAACACAATACACTATTATCATAATCCTTTTAGGGCTGATGACAACTAGTTCTTTATTTGAAAATACCTGTAATCGTTTTCCTAGAAATAGGGCCTTTCCTTAACAGTGATGCTTTCTATCTGTTGAATTTCTGATTGACTTTCAGTATATTTTCACAAAACTATACGAAATGTAATTATTTTCTTGAACCTCATACGAGATTTGTTAACTGATATCACCAAAATTTCAAAAATGTTTCTTTAACATACATTAGAGTGAATAAAAATACTTTGAGATCTCGTTTCTTTAGTGGTTAGACTTGCATTTTTTAATATGAATTCTTTTTCTGGCTGACATGTGATATATTACTCCTTAATCAAGGCACCATGCCCCTTACACACATGCATAATTGTTTTTTTTTTTTACGTAGGAAAATTCTTCAAACCGAAAATCATTATCACAACTAAAAAAAAAAGATTAGAGAATAATATTCAAAAGTTACATCAAGACCTAAGTTTATGGTTGGCATTCAGTCATGCCAATGATAACACTCGATTTGACCTTATATTTTGTAACTTTCGTCTGTTAATAGCTGTAAGTACAGATTTAGTGAGGAAAATAAAACTATCATGGAGAAGACTAAATGTAAAAATTAGTTAGGAACAAAATGGTACCTACATTTATCCTTGGAATTTTGGCATTAGCAATGTGATAAATGCTTCTCTATAACTGATTTCTGAATTCAGACTTAACGTAACAATGTTTTGGGACAACAAGGGATCTACTGGTCCATCTCAGCTGTCCCATCCTCTATACTAAACTAAAACCATTAAATAAATAAATAAAAAATCTTACTGCCAGCCTTTATCATTCATATACTTGTCAAGCCTTTTCTTAAGCTCACTTAAATTTACTGCCTCTATAACATCCAAAGGCAACCCCT
>NW_013665971.1:399811-413455 GCF_000517525.1 Limulus polyphemus | reverse complement strand
AAACTCTCTTAGCTGAAGATGACTCCTACCCTGCCAAAATTTATATTTGTGTCTCCTAGTCCTACTATTCTCACTGTTAAGTGTGAAAAAAATGAGGCATCAACATTATCAATTCCATTTACAATCTTAAACACTTGAATCAGATCCCCTCTAACTCTTCATTTTTCAAGATAAGATTTATGAAATCTTAATCCCTCCTCATATGACAACCCCTCCATTCCAGACACCATTATAGTAACCCTCCTCTGAACCCTTTCCAATAATTCAATATCTTTCCTAAGGTAAGGAACCCAAAACTGAACACAATATTCCAAATGTGGCCTAACCAGTTACCAATACAATGATATTATAACTTCTTTAGACTTGTATTCAATAATTCTGTAGGTAAAACCTAAAATCCTATTTGCCCTACCACTAGCAACAGCACACTGTTTGGATGGCTTTAGAGACTGATCAACTGTCGCATCAAGATCCCTTTCTTTCTTGATACTGTTAAGATTATTCCCATCCGGATTATACTTATAATGCAAGTTATGATAACCCATGTGCATTATCATCATCTGCAAATTTAAGTAATTTACTGACCATTCCTTAGAGGACTTTTAATTTATAACAGCAGCATAAACACGATTTGAAAGGAAATACTGGTGTTAATTATTAATAAAACAACTATGTAGTTTGGCAGATATTACTACTCCACTGATATTTTAGATCTTATTCAATATGTAGACATATCCTGATCACAATACATGAAACAGTTGCTGAATATTTCTTGAATTGCATTTTCAAATACATAATACCTTGTTAAATGGCACTTTGACCTCGACTCATGCACATAGGGTCAATAGCTTGTGATGATTAGTAAACAAAGAACTTTTGGAAAGACAAGTCTATGCTGAATATCAGTTAAAAGAACAGAAATGAATTGTATTATAACTATACAGAACTCTTTGTACAAAGCATACTGTAAATAACAAAGTTTTATGTAATTTCTTCTATACAACTTCTGACAGTTGCATACTAATTAATGTTTCCAGTGTTTTCCACAAGCTTACTAATTTATATACCTTAGCCTAAAATGACCAAGACACTTAATATCACTGACTTCTTTTTTATTTTTCAAATTTTTTTGCAGTAGCACTCTTGCAATAGGCAACATGCATTACAACAGTTATCCTTTGTAAGCCACACACAAGTGTAAACATACATATCTAATAAATATATCAAGTTTATTGTACTTCTCTTATTTTAAAACAAACGATTTTGTGTTGAATAGCAAATAAACGGAGTTGGCAAACGCTTTCTCTGAAACACCATGCTAGATTAAGAAAGATCAACTAAATTAATAATCGTATGCTTAAATTGAAAGATGCAAGGCTGAGAAAGGTATTGCAGAGTTCAGGAATTACTACAAATATTTTGAGGTGCTCCGTTACAGTTCAACACACACACACACACGTTGAGGGTCTATGTGTCCGGTGTTGGAGAATAACGAAGCACTAAAGAAGTTCAATAGACTTACATTCGTGGATTTATCAAAAATTACTATATAACAAGAAATAGATTTTTTCTTTTACGTCAAACTTCTGGAGTTGATTATGACAACTAAGCTACTACAGCAAGAGTTTTGTGCATTAGTTGAACTCAAATCTTTAACAGTATTACAAAAAAAATAAAGTACACATTCAAATATTATCCAGGGTTCACTGAAGCATGTATTAAATATATGATTGGATACAAACACCTTACCTAATGAGTTTATTTTCAATACGTTGCTTGCATATTTGCACTTCAGATACAATATTTCGATACAAAGGAAATTTCTTCATAAGGGGTTTAATAAAAAGTAACAAATTAATTTTATTTTTTCTTATAAAATGCAGTTTTCAAGTAGATTCACCTTGTTGTTTACGAATTAAAACATTCATGTAATATTTTCAAAAAGTTTTTTAAAAAAGGGTTAAAACGTTTGTAAAAATAATGGTTTTGTTATTCCTAATATTGCACATAAACTTAAAGCTCATCAACACTTGCATATCCTTATATTTACTACAGAAGATTACCACATCTTGTATGTCTCACTTTGATAAAATCTGATGGTTCTGTATGAAAATTTACAAACATTATTGTGAATATATTTAAAAAAGTGAAAACTTTTACAAGTATAAGAATGAGCTGAGTAGGATTATGCTGATAACAAAACACAATTATGTATACATTTGTAAAATGTTTCAAAGTTTCTTGTTATTATTTGCAAAAGGGGAATTACTCTAGTCAATTAAACTGATAAAATTTTCAATACAAATTTCCATGACAGAAAGAAAAAAACACGAATCATCTTTATAATATTTTATATTAAGCATAAACTTCAACTTAATTCATTTCAATTGTCTTTAATCGTGGTTTGTCAATAAAGTTTCCAGTTACTTCTTCAATAGTTAACCAGGTCTTTAGTTAATTATTACTCTCCAGTTACCAAACAAGGTTCCTCTTAACAAACGACTATTCTCAGTAAAAAAAAAACTAATATGGATATTAAATGTATTTAAAAGAATGGCAGTCTTTTATTATTTTCAAAGCAATTAGATTTTGTTTGAACATAAGCAAATTCCAAGGTTATGCCAACTCAAAGATTTTCAATTAATGAAAAAATACTTGAATTTTGAATCAAAAGCACCTTTGTTTTAAGTTGCTTATTTTGAAGAATAATTGATTACTCAATAATGACAGATTTCGAATACACCAAGAACATGGTGAATAATTCATGTCAATTCATTTGTTACGAAAATCCATTAAAAAAAACAAAAAAAAAAACACCTAGAGAGCAGAAGTTTGATAAATTGTAATTAATTTTCTGGACTCTTTAATTTATTTAATACTTTTTATCCTGATCTGTATGTATATTAAGTTTAACAACCAAAATTCAAATTTAAGAGAAAATATTTTGTAACACATACTTGAAATGAAGTATTAATAACTACAGTTTTTTTTTGTTTTTTTTATGGTTTCTTTCAGACTTTGGATTACAATGAAGCATGGGTTAATTTGTCACCCAACCTATGCAAGTGAATTTCAAATGAATTTTATTTTTTCAATACTGTAGAAGGTTAGTCTAAGCCTTCTTGATTCAACTGGAAGTACAATTTCTAAAATACAGACACTGCAAATTAGAATAAGTTTTTGCAGAAACCAAAATTTATATGGGTAATTACTGAAATATTCAAAGATAAATTACTGGCTTTAAAATGATGATAATAATACATACATATCAGAATCCAGAAGAAGTTTTCAAAATGAATGTTCAAATTCTTTGCTTTGAATGTATGTGCTGAACATGGACTATTGCAGGGTTAGGAAAATATGAAAACTTTTATAACTCGGGTATACATAACATTTCTCACTGTCACAATAGTTTAGTTACTTAAAATTCTAAACAAAAAAATTCACAAAATCTAAATAAAATATCAAATATTAAAGAAATCAACTTATTCCCGGACATGCACTTCATATAACTATTAGTTAATTTAACAAATAATACACACCTATCTCATATATTGAGGTATTTAAAACATTTCTGTAACGACTGGGCAAAGTATTAATAATAATAATAATAATAATTTCATTTATTCATTGAATAAATTAGTCATAATAAAAATTATGGACAATACTAATATGTTTTACAACTTTATCCTAACTAGATGAAGCTTTAATGATACAACTGTAATGTAAACAGTCTGTTTAGAGCTTTGTTTAATACCTTTAATACTTAATATTTCTATAATTATTTGAAGGCATAGATCCTGCAAGTTACATTAGATTGGTTTCATTAGATTGCTAAAATCAAAAATAAAGTGCAAAAAAAAAAGAAAGGAGAACTTCTAACTAAATGTAAAGACTAACACTAAATTTAATGTCCTGAAATACTAGTCAACTAAGTTTCTTTTTTTTTATAATTTTTTTTTCAGTCAAAGTATTTAAAACAATTTAATGAAGATATCCTCATGAAATAATTAAATAAGAAATCACAGCCACCAGTTAAACTAACTAAAAGTTAATTTGAAAAAAAGATCAGCAAATCAAGTTTTTAGAGGCAAAAAAACAAACAAACATGAAAGGAATAAGATATTACTTAAGAACAAAAAATAAATACTAAGAATGAAACTACCTCCATTTTATAATAAACAGATTATGGAATCAATTAATATTAAACAGATTACACTCTTATCATAAACTATTTTCGTTTGTGTTATTATGATATTGCAGAAACAATGTTGACATCTTTGTCACAATAATTCTCCTATGTAGATCACAACCACAAGTTATTTCTCCCACATGTGAAATGTGTGTATGGCTTACAATGGAATACATAATGTTATAAAATACATATACAGCATAACTAGGCATAGTATCTTGTCCAACATCTGGTTAAGATTAATAAGAAAGCTGGTGAAACAACAGGCTATGTCAGCACATGTCACAGAGTCTATGTACTTATTATTCTCAACAGATCTTGTTTCCAGCTGCTAACAACCGATTGCTAAAATGAACATATGCCAATATTCAAGATTAACTTACCAGACATTTTGTAAAAAAAAAAAGGAAACAATACAACTCTTAAAATGACTGATAATAAAAGACACGTATGATTTTTTTTCCTCTGCTGATGCAGTCTTAAAAACTATTTTAAAGGCATAAACAACCTGTCCCCCTCCCCAAAGAGGACTCCTTTGATGAGTTTTTGATCCAAAAATTATGTACCATTACTAGGTGAGAGTATATGTTTCCTTTTTTAGACAACTTGTACACAACCCTTAAATAAACCAGGATGAAAAAACTGTGAAAATAAATAACCCAGCCACCAAATGAAAGAAAAATGTACTTGTGAGCTGTTGAAAGAAGTCTTAATCTCAGACATACATAAACCAACTAGGTAAACTGAGCAACAAGTTGGACTTGTTAACCTGGGAAATGAACATGGAATCTGACTGCAACAAATAAATTTTTGTGGAGGTTATTTCTTTACTTGGTGAAAGTAGATTAGGATGTCGTAAGAGGCTATGCAGATATACAAGATGCAAACTATGCTTTAGCATACATCAAAACTTGAGATGCTCTTCAGTAACCTGAACATCTGTTGCAAGAGTGAGGATGTATTCCTGTATGCATGCAATCTGTGTGACCAGTTGCCATTCACCACGGATCGTGTTATATGACAGTTCAGTTCCTTGTCCAGTGAGCACTACACATTAATATATATATATATTATTTTTTTTTTTCATATGCCTATATTTTCATTAACTTATTTGTTACTTTCACACCACACACACAAATGCATCCCACAACAATCAATGTTGTGAAGTGTAGGTTCTGACATACTATGTTCTAATATATTAGCAGTCTTTATTCCAAGTAACATCACATAAAAATTTAAACAAATGCAGCTTGTACAATCTGCACTCACTGCCCAAGAATTAGTTCAATGATGCTGGGCAAAAAAATAAGTACAATGGTGGCTGACACACTGTTCTTCGTGATCCAACCTCAACTGTTGACTGTGAACTATTTACGACTGTGCTTACTAACACGAGTTTACAATCACATCATCCCCTTTACCTGATAATTTATAACATCTCGGACAGATCACACACCAAAATCAATACTTTTACTATTGTAGTCTGTCAACACACGCCACAGATGCTGGTGGTAATCAAGACTGAATACGCCTTCAAGGAATGACAGGAGAATCTCTGTATCTGTGCTAGGCTGAATAGAGATGTCTGGCATCAAAAGATGTTCTACATCAAGAGCACTTTAGATTTTATGCCTTCATGACTAAGTAACAAAACAGTAATGTGACACATTAAATGCTCAAAGCCCAGACACTGATGACGCATTATACTTACGAGTTTTTCTTTTATGAACATATTAGAAGCAAAATTTAACTTAAACACATGGTTCGTTTTCAATGTCAATTTTTCTCTATTTGTTACCATGGCATGATTCTGTTTCTAAACCTCTTCTGGCCAACTCTGTGTAGAATTTCACCTTGCTTGCATTTGGGAAGGAGTTCTCAGAAGAACCTAACCAAAAGTATGAAGTGAATAAAATAGAAAAATATTAATGTACATTTTACAATAAACTAAATTTTAATGATAAAAATTGGAAACATCCCATAATTTAAGTATTTACATTATTTTATGATAGGTATATTTAACCCATTGACTGAGGCTGCTCTAAACATGTGCAGAATTTTGGCAAGTCGTCTACCATCTGCCGAAGGTGGACTGTACCCTATACTGTGAATCACCAGTCAATGGGTTAAAAATTAGTGCTTTTCACTGTATTTTTCATACAATTTATTAAACTCTTCTTACCCACAAGTGCCCACAAAGGTTTCATAGAATGAAACTACAGCTCATTGGTTTAAGGATTTTATCATGTTACAAGCTGAAACAATAGCTTAAGCTGTTTCAGACAAAAAAAAAAATGTTAATAAAAAATGTGATTCTTTTAACTTTAGCTATGGAAACATAAGGCTATGGGTATTATTATGACACGTGCAAACTGTTAGCCTTGATAAAAATTAGTAGCTTATCACAAAATAAGAAATCCAATTCATATTTTTGATGCAGTTAATTTTTGATCCTGCATGATGTCTTAGAGACATAAATAGACTGTGTCTCATATTCCTGATGGTGCAAATAAAAGCTTATTTGAATGACAAAAATTGCATGCGTATATATATACACACACACACACATACATACATACATACACACATACTCATGTATACAATCTTCCTTGATTAAAGGGTTGTTATTTCACAACTTAAATTATTTATGTTAGTCTTCAAAAAATCTGAATACTTTTTATTGCAAGGTAAATTATGAACTGAAAACCTCAAATTTATCACCCATAAGTATCCTAATATAATCAAAATCTAGATTACTTTTCAATGCATATAGAATTGTAATAAATAAATAAACGTTTCTTATTCTCTCCTGAAGGATATGATTGTCACCTACAAAGATAGGTTTTTTTCAAATCTTAAACTCTTGAATTTCTGTCTCCTTAAATGGCATCAATTTACTGTCAAGGATTGTGTGGACATATTAACTATATCATATAGCATTCGTTTTTTGTAAATACTTTCAGTTCAACAGACTTAAAAATTGGGTATGATTTTATTTTTTATTCTTATTGTTGATTTAAATTTTTTACTAATTTTGCAAGAAAAATGGGTCAGGAAAGACCAACTTTCAATACTTTCTGAAAGTCAGTATGCACTTATACATCACTTTATTTTTTAACACTTTTATCTTTTTTTTTTCTATATAACCATACTGCTGTTCAATATTTAACACTGCATCAGAATTAATTTTCTGTATATAATAAAATCATAAGGATAAACAAGCGAAATAACTAGGTTTTTTCAGCTAATACAGGCTCAAAGTTTAGAAAAAGATGCAGAAGTGTTCTAGTGTTCCTGGAAACGTATTTAATCAAAAACAAGTTTGTTTTTTAAGAAGTTTGTTATTACAAAACGAAACAAACCAGATTAACTTGATTTTAACATGAGTCAAGGGGGATCTTTTTTACTAAGGAGTTATTGATTACCAAAAATTTTCCATTGCAGAAACAGTTAAATACAGTGTATTTAGATATATTTTGAACCATGAAACTTTCAAAACTTTTTTTTAAATTGAATACAAGATTTCAAAGCTGTGTCTCTGAGGTTGCTGCATTTCCCTGGAAGAAGTAATATCAAGGGTACTGTGTTTTTTGTACTTTGCTGTTAGAGTTGTGATACAGTGACAAATCTCCATGTCAGATGGTATTTCTAATTCATCAGGATATATAAATCGATGTAAAAGTAGTGCCAAATGGCCACATTTCAGCCAATGAGAGTTACCACAAAGTTATAGCAAAAACAAATAAATCCACAATGGGTTAGCATTTCTTGATCAACAAAGACCCCCCTTGGCTAATACGACTCATATTAAAATATCTATTTCATGATAGTAACAAGCTAATGGTTAGTTAATTTGTTGTTAAAGCACAAAGCTGCACAATGGACTACCAGTGCTGTGTCCATTTGTAGCACCTTCCCTACAAGCACATTTCCAAAGCATTATTCCAACTTATCCTTTAAATGCATAACAAAACTAGAAAGAGTTAAATCAAAATTCAATCAATAAAAAAAATTATTACAAAATGGGTCATGTAAAACAGTTTCTTTAAACCTGGGATAAAAAAGCAATCACATTCAATTATAGAACATTTTTTCTTATTAAATTTTTTATACATAGTCTTACAATTTTATTCATGTTCTTTAATATCTAAAATGCATAAAGTACAGAATTTCCTATCACGCACTTAACAAATGAAACTTTCTGTCATCTGAAATTTTTCCTCTGGTTTTAGAAGTTAGTGAAAACTCATCAGATTTGTTCCTCATAATAGTGGCATAAATTAAAAATCGTAATTTAATTACTAATATGTCAAGCAAAACAAATAAATCAGCAAACCACTTACCTTGCTCATAATCCTTTAGTACTTTATCCCAACCTGAAAAAGGAACATGCAAAAGTAGACTTATTATATAAAGTAAATGAGAAAGAAATCAATGAAGTCAAACAGGTGCTAAAGATCTAACACTTCACAGTATAATTGTAACTTGACCCTATCTAAGTTTTGTTGAATGCATTTTGTGTGTGTGTGTGTGTGTGTGTGTGTGTTAAAACTCAAAAGTATATTTATTTTTTTATGACTTAATTTTATACTTTTTTTGCTTCATTTAACACAGCTGGGAAGAGCAAAAAAACAACCTTATTACTGTTGTTTACTGTGGTATGATTTTAACAGTTGTGCTGTTAATTTTACAAAATTACACTAATGTTGCATTGTAAGTTAATGTTAAAACACTGCCACAAAAGGTTTCTATACAAACAGGTACTTGGATCGCAGTCAGTGTTAGATATCTACTAGAAGGGAGATGGAGTAGTTACACCATTCACAAATAATGAACTAACAACAGTTATACGCTTGTACAAATGATCACCACCATAACGAACAATTATGAACAAGTACTTGCCCTCAAAAGCACACTATCTTGTTTTTTTAAAAGATTCAATACAAATAATTACAAGTACAATACTTAAGAGACACAAGTCAACAAATAGCTCACATGATACATTGATCAAAATGTCATACATAAATACCTAACAGACCAATGATAAACATGCCCAAAAACTGCCTGTTACTAATTGAAATTACCAACAGTACACACGTAACTTGAGTATATTACACAAATTTAATTTCTAGCAATGTATTAATCCATAAAAAAATATCTGCACACGTTATGTCTGAAATGTACCTACCAGTGACTGCTATTTACAGGGAAAAACAATCCAAATGTGTCTCCAACTATGGGTTAGCACGTGTATCATAGAACGTACGAGCCAAACATATGCAATTACCAGTCTCGTGGCTTAAATGTCCAGACTTAATTTTTAACACTGTTAGACACTCAAAAGAAAATGTCAGTCAGGTATATGAAAACTACTTACAGATTTAACGGTGTTTACTTTTCAGTTTTATCCCAATTTAAACAGCCATACAGTCAATGTAAGACCGAACATTTTATTATTTCTCTTCGACATGCAATATTTTTATATTGATGTAGTTTTATATTCTTTTCAGTCACTATAACAAAGTCAGTTCATATACCCTTGAAAAAGATGCAAGCCAAATAATGGGTAGAATAAAAAAATATCTGAAGTTGTTTGTCATCTTCATTGCTATTAGCAAACTGTTTTACTCTCACACTAAAGTAGCACGCACAGTTCTCCACAATTGAAGGTTCTTATTGATTCACGTTTTGTCATTTAAAATTTAAGATAAATCAACAACATACACTTTTTTTTTTTACCTAATTGAGCTTGTATATATCGTAAGTGTACATACGATGTTTTGATTTTATTCATGATAACGAACCTATATTTATATAGGATTTGAAGAATACGGTGCACTGATGCTGCACAGTCTAGTCTTGTTCCTTCAATTTGCCCTTGTTCAAGGTTACCAGTGAGGAAGTATATTCCCCGAAACTGCTAAAACTCGTGGGAAAGTGACGAATCAGATTACAGATCGGGCTTCATCTTTATAAAAAGTATTCAAACTTCGAATATATTATCAAATTAATAGACAAACTACTAAACCACTGTAGACCACTAAAAATGAGAAGCTTCTGTTTCCCCTCATTCTAGCAGAAAAATATTTTAAAAGCATCTTTTATATACACATACAGTGACCGTATGAACATCACACAACTTCAAAGACATGGAGACTGTTAACTCCTATGTATATCCTAGTTTAAAACAACAGTTCAATGACACAACTTATGTACTACAATTATATGAAGTTTCAGCAGTTAGCTTTTTTCTGAGCCTGACCCCCAAAAAATATTCCATCCAACATAAAGAAAGTAAGGTCAGAAATACAAGCAAACCTCCAATGTCCAATAGCACAGTAAAAAGAATAAAGCTTTAAAACCTTTTAAGTAGCGAAACACTATGAAATTGAAATTATATGTTTTTGAAATAAAAGTCATGATAGTAATAAGATTATAAGATGAGAAAGAAAAAAAAACAACTTGCTTTTCTCTAACCACCCTTGTTTCTTTGCTAAAATCACTGATGAGGGAAAAAAAAATAATACATATGTGTAATTAAATCTTCTGTAATTGACTTTTTTGGAATTTAGTCCAGGTAAAACAACAGTTCAATAACTCAGTGTAAAGGCTTTCATTATACACTGTTTCTGCCTTTCATTCCTTTCTTTTCAGACTCAATTTTAACTAAATCAGAACTCAAAAATAAAGGTTTAATCAATATAATAATGTCCTCAGGATTACAAAGTGATCTGTTGAAATTTTTTCTTGTGAAGGAAGACCAAGTAGTAACTAAAGCCGAGACATATCACAAAATAACTATCAAAGTTAACACGTCAGAACCATTTCATGGTTTCAAGTTAACTCAGTACATTTTACGAATAGCAGTCCTTGAACTTTACATTTCAGCAGAAGTTTAAAACACCCAACACTCTCAAGATCAGAGATGCAGAGGAATATGAACACAGTTTTATCACAGTGAGCACTAACATACTGTATGTTCATTTATAAGAAAATGTTCTTTTTGTTGAAATGACAGAACAAATAATAGTATACCATGAAGAGTGGGAGAATACAATTTCTATACTGAGTAGGGTTTTAAAATAAGTATTTAAATTTGCAAAATGTATGTAAAATTTCAGTGGTGACTCGCTCGTCATTCTGGTAAGCTAATTTTGAGAAATATTCCTAGAAGTGAAACTGAGTAACCAGCTGGATAATAAAACAATTTGAAATAAACTGTATATATAGTTAAAATATTGGAAAAACTTCTACTACTTTGAAAGCAAATTTCAAAAAACAGCAAAAACAATTTGGACAAAATAGCATTATTCAATGGAAAAGTACCTCTTTTTTATTTTTAGGTAAACTCCTATTAACAGAAATACACACAACTGTATTTAAGCAATGTTACGTAAACCTCAAATTGAAATATCAATAAAAGTAATTCCAAAAAATTTTATGTTGTACATTACTACTCAGAGAAATTTGTTTTAACGTTGCAAAGGAGAAGAAGCATTTTATACCTTCATAACAACTAAATTTTCAGATCATACTTTCAAATTACTTAAGCAATTTCCAACCTATGATTCAGGTGGGAAAAAAATTAATCTCTGCGACAAACCAGACATACATCTCATCATCAAATATCCAAACATTCTCTAAACCCGATGAATATATTTTATATATTAAACAGTTAAGCACACATTTAAATTTGTAATGAATTAAAAAAAAACAATTATTAGGAAAATTATTTTTTAACAAAAAGTTTTATGTTGAGGTTATAATGCTTTACACGATACTCCACATATACTGAATTTAGTGTTGTTCTTTTAATGATAAAGCAAACTGTTAAATATTGTATTAATTTTTATATATAGGTGTGTATGCATATATCAATTAACCCATTAACTGCGTCGGGAGCAGCTCAGTTGCCGTTTTCTGACTCACAGATAAAACTGAGTTGGCATCAATCACAATAAAACAGTAATTATCATCATTCGCATAGAGTTATAGTTATATATGTGCGACTCACGGATATTTCCATCATTCGCAACTGAGTCATAGAACTTCAATGACAGAAATATCCGTCATCCACAGTTAATGGATTAACAAGATTGGCGGTTAGTTTCTACTAACTCTTCACTATATAAACTTACCTTACAATATTGCTTGGATGTTACAGTCACAGTATATGTCAATACAATTTAACCCTTTTGCTACTGCCTTGGTGGATTATACTAACCACTTGACCCCAAAGTGGCCATTGTATGTGGGGTCAGTGTTAACTGTTCCAAGTGCAAAGTGATTTTCAACTTAAGTTTAAAATACTTTTCTTCATCTGAAAATTATCAAATTTCATTTATGTAATCTCTAAAACCTCATAAATAAATAGCAAGTGTTCTTTTTCATTTTATATTGTATCCACTATTTTCTCTAACCTAATTCTATACGTATTAGGTCAATTTAATCAAACTCGTAACCACTATAAATAAAAAGGAATAAGTGAGTAGTACTATTCTATCCTGTTTAGTACTGTCCATGAAGTTCCAAAGTACTTCTCCCGAGAGTTTCTAATTCTAATCTTTTCGCATCTATTTCCTATGTTGAATTAGAAACATGCCAAACATAAAGTAATTAATCACCATTTTTTCCAATTACCCTATTAACTTGAAACCATCGATATCAAACAAACAAGCCAAGATTAACACGAAATTTATCGTAATCCTGGCCTCAGCAGTAGAGAATTTATCTGCTTGTTTACAGTACCGTGGTTGCACGAAGAATTGTCTAAAGTAATAAAAGTGAGAGAAAATATTTATGATATGACTCTATATATATATGTATAAAGTCCAGGCTGATCCAACACACTTGTTAGGTATTTGAAATTTAGCAGTATAGATGTACAAAGTGTGTATGTGCTTATGAACATTTATATATATTGTTATTATTTACTCTTACAATTAAGTAACAAATATACAGAAAAACATTGATTTCTAGTACTTACAATGTTAGGAAATTGATTTGCACTTTTGCATTGTACTGGCTAAGCCTCCTTTATTCTATCAAGTGGAGGAGGAAGACAAATAAATTTTTGTAGATTTCACAGGGGCATTTTAGAAAATCAAAAAATTATCAAATTACTATAAGGGTATGCATAAAACCACTATAATTTATAGGGCTTTCTAACTAACCTATATGTGGGTTGAAAAAAAATTCTCATTTTTGTTCAGAGCAATGACTTACTCAACAGACTTAAACATTTCCAGTAAAATTCCAGCTTTTGCCTTCAAGCAAATTACAAATGACTGTAGTTTGGAATGTGCTCTTTCTATTGGTTATAAACCTGTACTTAAGAGAAGTAGGTCAGGTCATGGGTCAATGGCCATATCATCAGCTTTGAGGACTCGCACTAAAAATTTTATTGAACTACTATTTCATGAATTTATGTCCATAAGTTTGGTATCAAACTG
>NW_013665971.1:393883-398849 GCF_000517525.1 Limulus polyphemus | reverse complement strand
CTATGGTGGTTACAAGATTGGTCAAATCTACCAAACCAGTACAGAGATTCGTTAGTGAAAATAACAGATAAAATATAAAGCATTTTTCTTAAGAAAAGTATTATAACTATTTGGACAGTATACAGATTTTGCATGTGAAATTTGAAAATTTTCTGATGCATAAAAGTATTTTTCATCTTAAAATGAAAGTTTCTTTGCATGTTGGATAGGCAACATGCAGAAAGAATAAAAAAAAGGCAAAATAAAAACATCACTTAACAAATAATGAAATACAGAACACAATAATGGTTTTTGTTAGTCCTACAAAAGCTGCAAATGCACAACTGACTCTACCTAAAAAGAATAAAATACTTGTACAATAATTCTGGCAACAAAATCAAATGCAGTATCTTTTAGACAAAAAAACTGCTACCCATAATAATTTTTTAATAAACAAAATATGATACTCAACTGCCAAAGGTGCACAATATAAATTTAAGTTTGTTAGACAAATAACATACTTAAATGAAGTTTGACATACATACCTAGCTTATCAATGAATAAAACTGAATTAAATATGAAATATTTTACCTTCATAAATGCTAATGATAAACATTCTTCAGATTTCAAAAATAAAATATTTTGGAAAGAGCAAATAATTAAAGATATCAAGTAACAAAACACAAGAATAAATGTTACCACCAAGTGTTGTTTACTTAAAGTCCCCATAGAATGAATTATAGTGTACACCTAAATATTACAAGGCATATTGGTAACATTAAGAACATAAAAATTACATTTTGTCTTGCTTCAGATTATCCAGAAAAATTAATCAATGTCATTTTGTAATCCAAACTTATTCAACTCTTTTTAAATTAAGACAGTTTTGTTTGTTTAATTAACTCTTACATTTACTGCAAGGTGAAAGAGCACATGTCACAACCTGTTACAGTTGCATCCAAAACTTAATTGTTAAAATATTTCAATAATCTTGGCACATCAAAACAGTTTATATTTCAAATTTTTTTTATATTACCTGTGTTTTAATTCCTTAATTTGAAAAGGAAATATTTAAATAAATTCTTAATCTCAACTTTTCTGTGTCGTGAAATACTCTTGCACCCCAAGTTGCCAATTTTAGATTTTCTTTCTACTCTTTTATAAGTTTCAGAATGTCTAACTTATTATAAACTCATACTATAGACATTGGCAAGCCAACACATAAATTTAGAACCTCCACTATTTTCCCTTGACTGAGATGTGCTCTTCCTATACCATTCTGCCTTTCAAAAAAAAAATGTTCATTCTTGTTGTCATTGCTATTGGTTTTTATGTATATATAACCAATAGAAATAACAACTTTTTTTTTTTAAATCAAAAATCATTAAGCAAACATATTACAGCCAGTCACACAGATGCATTTTTCTGTTTTGCGGAAGTCCTTTTGCATTTTAAAAAACAACAATACTGAAAATCTTGAGTAAACATTTTAAGAAATGAAAACTAAATATTATAATTTATATTTTTTATATGGACATGTGCCATTCTAAGATGTAAAAATATGTTAGCTACAAAACTTCACTTGTGAATCAAGAACTAGAAACATTAACTTATTTCTTTTAAGTCCTTTAACCTTTGCTACATGAAGTGAATTGACAATGAGAAATTGCACTTTAATCTATAAGTAAGCGTAAAAAGGCCTAAACAATTTTGATCAGTCTCGATTTTGTGTATACGTTATTGTTCAACAGTATATAAATAATAAACAAAAATTTCCGTATCTGTTGTTTATGGAAGTTTCAAAAATGAGCAACTGCAACCTGCCTGACTAGTCACATATTTACTAAAGGTGTGGCAGTACAGTGATACGATACAAGTACCGTATCATGAAGCTGTGACACAACTGTATTGATACATCGTCCGATATGACATTTTGACAAGCTTTCAGTAAACACAAGTCTTTAATAAAATACTTTTGCTTATTTTTAATGATTCAATAAAGGAAGACGAGTATTGAGTACCACATGTTGTCTTCATTTCATTTACCAAAAACATTATATGTAAAGTAACATAACAAATTAACAACAGCAAAATAGATAGACAGATATTAACTCTTATTTTACTTCTCTTGCCAGCTTCCATTTAGTTGATCAAATCTGAGAATTTGAAGAAGCACTGTAAAGTGTGAAGTACTTAAATAATACAATGTTAGTAATATAGACAATAAATTACAGACAAGACTGTCAAACTTTGTAACACACCGTTGGTAAAACTTCTGTATCTAGGAACGTATCATATCGTGGCATCAATATCTAGATATGTATTTTATCAACTACTATGATGATACGCATCCCTAGTATTTATCTACAATTGCTTACTGGTGAAGCTCAGATTATACTGATATTTAGCAAAGTAGAGATGGAACAGAAAAAACTGTACAATGAGATTTCATGCATAACAGCTTTGACTAAGCATATGGTTGTGGCACACATAGTTGTCTCTCTTAGTTTTTAAACAGACATTTTCTAAAAGTTAGACTAAATTGTGTAAAAGATGCAAAAATTTAGTTCGAAATAAATACTTTATGACTATTTTTAGAGTATTTTCAAATGGCAGAAAAAGTAATAAATATTAACAGGTTGCCAGACTTTGAAGTTAAAGTTTGTAAATGACATGTATCCTTCAGTTAAATTATAATATAAGAATAATCACTCAAACATGTTTCAAATTAATAAAAAGAAACTGTATCCCTATTTACTTAAGACTTATAGTAAGGTGCATATTTGATAAAATCTGCTTTACTGATTATACCTATACAAAAAACAAACTAACATTTTATTAAAAATAAAAAGAGTACATCTCTTAAGGATAAACTTGTAAATATAATTCATTACTTACCTTGTTTTTGATTAAAATACAAAAAAGTAGAAGCTTATTAATAACATTTCAGAAACTGATTTAACAAATACTTACTCCAACCAAAAAACTGGACAATCTGACTGTAATTAAAGGTGTCAATATTTACTGTGGGTTCTCGCCACTGTATGTAATGGCCTGAAAGTGTGACAAATTTGTCAAAGTAACTAGATTTGATGTTCTCAGAAAACCCAGTATTAGTGGTGGGAGAAGTTGAAATGATGGAACTATCACTACTAGGTATTGCCGAGTATATTTCTGGAGACATGTGTAGCTCAGAGCCAAGGCTGGTCATCACTTTGGCATAGTCCTCCCCGAGGCTCATACGGAGCAACTGTTCATTGATTTCAAAACCAAAGGTTAAATCACACACACATTCTTCAGGAATACAATTATCCATAATAATAACAGGTGGACGTTTAAATCTATTTTGGGTCTGCTGCTCTGTAGGAGTTTCTAGCAATTCTTCTTTTACTTTTGATAATTCTTGAGATTCCAGGTTCTTGTTGAGACAAACACTATTGTTCTGTTCCGTGTGCTCAACTTCACTGGACACAATCACTTCACTGTTTTTGGTAGAGTTGACTGAAAGAGATAATGTAGCAGTGACAGGAATAATGGAATAAGGGTTCCTCTCCGCTTCTAATAAGTTAAGATTATCTACAATTAGGTCTGTTTTGTTGATTATGGGGACATGTTCGTGTGTATAGGTATTCGATAAGTTTTTCCTATTATTAGTACTGTCACCCGTAAAAGAAGTCTTTAACATTTCCTCTGTAATGACATCTGACTGCCTATCTGTGTTTGAATAAGGTTCACCCTCTACAAGATTACACTCCATACCAAATTCCAAACCAAAGTTCGACTTGATGTTCATTGGATTATTAGAAGGCTTCAGTTTTACTCCTGAAGAAATCATTGACATACGAGTAATGTCTGCATAGGAAGTTTGGGGAGTTGATGAAGATGAAGAAGGTGTAGTATGAGGATGAATCGATGTTGGAGGTGGTGCAGAATTACATACAGGCAGAGAGTGGACACTATCAAGGTCGGAGTTTTCTGCCGATGAGTGTTCCGAAGGTGGAACACTACTGGTTGACTGCCTTCCTCTCTGACTACGATGCGAGAGAGGTAGGTTCAGTAACATGAGCTCGTTGCAAGAAGTTTTTTGTGTAGACTTATTTTGATAACAATGAACTGTTCCACCAGCATGACTGTGTCTACGGAAACTATCCAATGATTTTTTTGGTAAGTGTCGTTTCTTATGTCTCTTCTTCACTACAACTCTGAACTCTGTTTCTTCCATGGATTCATGACCTACTTCTGTAACTGAATAAAAATCTTTAGGAAATACAGAAGCTCCACTTTGGGAAAATGATGGTTCAGAGGAACCGCTATTGTTTGTAAAATCAGGTTTACTAACAATGGTCTTTATTGTTTCTTGCTTGCTTACAGGCTCAAAACAGTTCACTACAACACATGAAGAACCATCTAAACTTTTGGCTTTAGGTATTTTTTCTAAAACACAATTATTAAATGGATTGCCGAGAGAACTGCATTTCTTTGAGGTTTCATTTTGACCATACTGTTCTTGAACATGTTCATCACTATTTAATGACATTTCATCATCTTCTCCTCCAGAGAGAACACAAGTGTTATTAAACTTGCTATATTTTTTATTGTTACTTAGATTCTTACAGTTCTGTACATTTTTACTCTCTTTTGAAGACACCTTTCCTTTTTTTTTTCCAATTCTTGACTAACCGATGGTTTTGTTAAAGATGAAGCCACATGTCCAAGAGCGTTGTTCCCATTTGTTGCTCCCTTTCCTTTCTTGTCAGAAGAGTTGATGTATGCCAGCAATGAGTCAATGTTTTCTTCCCATCTGTGTCCAGCAATGTCCTTAGCAAGCATGACATTCTGGTTATCTATGTTTCCTCGGGATCGCTTACTTTTTCGGTTTACTCTGTCATTTTTCAAAAGGGGTGCTTCGGGAGAAAATATTTCACTTGTTTCTGACCTATTATTTCCATTGATATCTACATTTGACAGAATTCTGTTGTCTTCTAAC
>NW_013665971.1:387901-393151 GCF_000517525.1 Limulus polyphemus | reverse complement strand
TAATTTGAGTTATAATTAATATGTATTTGTTACTTTATAGATTTAATACATATTTGTTGCTACTTTATGAACATTTTTACGCTTATACTGTGAGGTAAAAATGGCTGCTGCTATGATTTTCTACTGGTTTATGAGCTCGTTGCTGTCCTAATTTAGGATCTTCTTTTTAATAAATTCTTGAATATGTTAAAAAAAAAAGAGATAGAAAGGGGGCCCAGCAAGAATGTTTGCTCCGGGGCCCATGCTGGCTCTCGACATTCCTGCTTTTCATGCTAGTTTTCCTTGTTTTCATTACATTAGGATAGGCAGCTTTAATAGTGCATTAAAAACTAATGAATGTTACTTCACCAATGTAAGTTTCTAAAGACAAGCTATACTATTTTTTTTAAAAAGCTAACAAAAATTAATGTTATTCTTAAGGATACAAAACTTTTCCAAGTATAAAAAAACTAAGAATAGACTTACTTTTATTTTTGTCATTTATGAATTATTATATTACAAAGTTAAGCAGCACAGCTATATTTTCTTTTTTATCTTTCAAGAAAACTATAACTTACTTAGTCATTCATCAGGGTAACTTTAGTTTATTTCAAAAATGTAATTTGATTAAAATCATTAAACACCTTGTGATTTTATTAAATAACATTTTCCCATTTTACTTAGTCTCAAAACTTACAACTCAAAAATTCTATATTATTAGTTGTTGATGAGACAGGCGTTGGTTTAGTGGCTATAGCATGCTCGGTTTGTTAATCCAAGAGTTCATAGTTCGTGGCCCACTGCAACAAAAATGCACTCTGCACTTTGGATCTGTGTGTGCACTACAAAAGTGACATTTCCTTTGGTCTACAAGTTCAAAATTAGGGTTTGTTTTATGCAGATAACACTTTGTGTAGCTTTGCATGAAAAATACGAAATGAGCAAACTCTAATTTACAAGAAGGCTAATAAAATATTTGCAAGCCACAAACATAATAGCAGAAAGAAGAAATACTGTCTTAAGTAATTAAAAAAATTTTTTTGGAACAAACTGTTTAAAACTGGACCAATTATGCCATGCAAACAGGATGAGTTGACAGTTTTTATTAAACTCAATCAATATTAATCCTATAATTTAGATGAATAAAGTAGTTACAGTTTATCAGTTGAATGTAAAAATGATTTTGAAACAAAAGATGGTAATGTTCCACAAAATAATGTAGAGTTTTTAACTTTTATACAAATACCGTACATCAGACATTCCCAACCTGGGGTACATTTGGACTTCTCAGGGGGTACATAGGGGTCTGAGAGTATAACCATGGTTTACACTTTACATGGTGTTTTAATCTACAGTCAGACAAAGAGAGCAAACATAAATATACGCTCTTTAGACAAAAAGGTGTGATCATGGTGAACGTTGTGATGTTATTACTGTGCTACATTATAACTCATGTTTTCAATAAGTAATGTAGAACATAAGAAATACAGAACACCCTCATTACAAATCAGTTGATAAACTAGGGATCAGCCAACTGGGCAAGCTCTCCTCCCTCCATTAGTGCTTTGGGAGAGAATGCCCAAGGGGTACAGAGGAACAAAAAGGTTGGGAATCCCTGCCGTACATGTTGAAACACTGGGGTCACCAACTTACTAATTTTCAGAAAAAATGAGTTAAAATACAGATTACAAGAAAATGTTTTCTTACATATACAAGCATATGAAGGAGTACAGATTTCAGTGAGTAAAACTGATGTGACAGATTTATTATTCTATATTATTTTAATATTGATGTTTGTTTAAATTAAATTTATATTTAGAATTGTAAATAACTTTTTAAATATGTATTGCGAAACTCCCACCTATTCTCTAAAGTTGTAGAAGATTCTCGAGTGTAAGAATTAATAATAATGTGTGTATACATAAATGCCAGTGTAGCTTTGTATTGTTATGTAATCTGAATTTGAGAAACTCTCTACATGTCTATAAATATAACCAATGCAACGCGCTTAAAAAACAGTATCTATTATTGGTTTGCTGTAATTGGTGTGCTATAAACTTTGGAAGCTATTAACACTTATTAATTGGGAAACTTCAGATATTTGTCCAGGAATATTTATAAATTTCAAACATTACAAACCATTTAACTTCTGTGGATTCACATCAGACATTAGTACTTTTATGAAAACATACCTAACTTCAACGGTGGAAAACATCGGCGAAGAATACGGGGCTAGCTACCTCCCTATTAAGTGAATTGTACTTACGTCAACTTGAAATTAACTTGCTCATCATGAACCCTCGATAAGATATTAAGGAAGTTCCAGACTATAAAGAAGATCTTTTATTGTTTGTGAAACTTTTGTATATAAATCATTGTTTGTAATAACTGTTATTATAAATTGTATTATTGTTTGTATATTAAAATATATTTTAATTAAAAAAGAAAACTTTTTGTATCAATCTTGTTGGCAAACATCATAAACTGGCTATATGCCAGCCTTTATTTACCTACTAAGTCTAAATTACAATTTAACTCAGTTTTAGGCTATTTGAAATTGTGATACGTAACACTGAATAACTAAACCTACTTTAGCTACAATATATTCAAAATTGACTGAAATGAACAACACTTTAAGAAAAGCCTAATATGTTTTCATTAATGTTAAGTTTATATATATATTCTAGTTATAACAAGACCAATTATTCTCCATAAATAATGTTTTGAGCAGTGTACATTGAAACTTGGCAATTTAACTGCTCTGTTAAACAATTTGTATCCTTCCTTATGTTCAAACACAACTGAAACTGATCATATGTACTCGTATGTTTCCATTACCATGAAAATTCTCTTAGGCTGTAATACACTTGTATACAACAATTAATAAGATACATACTTTCTTTGTGTTTAAGTCATTCTACGTATTTCATGTAATTGAATTTCAGGCTGAAGAATCATGATGTACCTGCTTTTTGATTAGCATACTAGGACATTTCAATGAACTTCAAACACACAACTGAGTACCATGTCACAATACCTGATCCTCCCAGCAACATTCCTTTCTTTTTTTTCTTCTGATTTTTATCATCAACTTTGTTTCCCAACTGATTACTTAAATAGAGTCCCTCTGTAATAAAAAAAAAAAGAAATTCAGATATGTATACATCATAAGGTATTTATGAAACAGGACATGAAAAAAAAAAGATGTCAAATGCAAATTATACGTATTCAGAGAGATAGAAGAACTTCCAATAACAACTATATGCAACCAATTCATGTAATCACCCAATACTATTAGATCAGTGGTTCTCAAACATTTTTGTCCATGGACCACTTCAGCAGGACAAAGACCATTTCTATTCCACCCACTTTTGCTTGCCACAACAAAAAAACTCAGAATTAATGGAAAGAATGCAAATGATTTTGATGTGACTTGCACTTTGGACTAGCCAGCTGTCTACCTGGAGGACTCTCACTGAAACACCAGTGGTATGGAGACCACATATCGAGAACCACTGTATTAAATGATAAATTCAACAAAGATGTAGGTACATCTGAATAAATATTGGTATTGATTTGATTGCATTTTTATTAGGTATGTTTTAAAAGTGATCACCTATATCATGCTGCTTTTTAAGCAAAATTTCATTTTTTATAATTATATGAAATGACTATTCTGTGAATTCTAATGAAGATGAACCCAAACTAACTTGTAAGTAACTAGAACTGGTAACTAGAAATATCTGAAAAGTCTCTTTAGTCTAACTATATGATATGAATAATAAGCATTTATTTACAAGTTAAAACGTTAAGTTTAAATCCCCACTTCATCTGTAATAGGGGAAAAAATGGGATTAAAAGAAACTAGGTTTTCCATGACATTAAATGGTTATCTTGGGTTTAGTACAACAGTAGGGCTCAAATCATACAACTCATTCAAATACAGACAAAATTTACCTTGAGACACATACACATATGTATACCTAAACTGTACAAATTAAACAGGAAACAAGTCAAATACTGGCTGAACCCCCCTTGTGCAACCTTCACCTTTCATATTACAATTTGATAACAAAAGCCAATATAAACTTTCATGCCAATAACAGTAGTAAAAATGCTGCTTTGGTAAATAAAATGCAGTCCCTTTTTTCACTCTAACGTTAAACTTGATACCATACACCATGCATGTGACAGCATAAATAAATATTCAATGAGCCATAACTGTCTAAGGCTTCTTACTTTATTGTTTAGATAATTTTGCAAGCTAGTTTACTCACCAGAAAAATTTTCAGATCATACTTTCAAATTATTTAAGCAATTTCCAAACTACGGTTCAGGTGGGAAAAAAAAATTAATCTCTGCGACAAACCAGACATACATCTCATCATCAAATATCCAAACATTCTCTAAACCCGATGAATATATTTCATATATTAAACAGTTAAGCACACATTTAAATTTGTAATGAATAAAAAAAAAACAATTATTAGAAAAATTATTTTTTGACAAAAAGTTTTACATGATACTCCACATATAATGGATTTAGTGTTGTTGTTCTTTTAATGATAAAGCAAACTGTTAAATATTGTATTAATTTTATGTATAGGTGTGTATACATATATCAGTTAACCCATTAACTGTGGCAGGAGCAGCTCAGTTGCAGTTTTCTGACTCACAGATAAAACTGAGTTGGCATCAATCACAATAAAACAGTAATTATCGTCATTCACAAAGAGTTATAGTTATATATGTGCAACTCACGGATATTTCCGTCATTTGCAACTGAGCCATAGAACATCAATGACAGAAATATCCACCATCTGCAATTAATGGGTTAACAAGATTGGCTGTTAGTTTCTATTAACTCTTCACTATATAAACTTACCTGTATAGTTATACAATATTGCTTGGATGTTACAGTCACAGTATATGTCAATACAATTTAACCCTTTTGCTACTGCCTTGGTGGATTATACTAACCACTTGACCCCAAAGTGGCCATCAGAGTTTTCATACTATAACATTGTATGTGGGGTCAGTGTTAACTGTTCCAAGTGCAAAGTGATTTTCAACTTAAGTTTAAAATACTTTTCTTCATCTGAAAATTATCAAATTTCATTTATGTAATCTCTAAAACCTCATAAATAAATAGCAAGTGTTCTTTTTTCATTTTATATTGTATCCACTATTTTCTCTAACCTAATTCTATACATATTAGGTCAATTTAATCAAACTCGTAACCACTATAAATAAAAAGGAATAAGTGAGTAG
>NW_013665971.1:380374-386901 GCF_000517525.1 Limulus polyphemus | reverse complement strand
ATGTATGTATAAAGTCCAGGCTGATCCAACACACTTGTTAGGTATTTGAAATTTAGCAGTATAGATGTACAAAGTGTGTATGTGCTTATGAACATTTATATATATTAAGTAACAAATATACAGAAAAACATTGATTTCTAGTACTTACAATGTTAGGAAATTGATTTGCACTTTTGCATTGTACTGGCTAAGCCTCCTTTATTCTATCAAGTGGAGGAGGAAGACAAATAAATTTCTGAAGATTTCACAGGGGCATTTTAGAAAATGTGCAAATGGTGAATAAGTCTGAATCTCAATTAGATCATTATTAATCAATAAACTAGACCAATCCCTTTCAATGAATAGGGTTTTCATACTAATCTTCTGAATTAATAAACTTGTGTGTTATAAGACATGATGACCTATTCTTCAGGGCAATCCATTAATAAATGCGTAACATCTGCTTTAACTGGTTATGTTTAGGGCTTTCAAAATGTGCACTATACTTAAACAATAGACTTGAAATCAAGGAAAATGGCAGAAGACCATAGGAAACTCAGGCCACATGTCGAACACACTGACTAAAATCAACTGTAAAAGAAAAATTTCTTTGGTTCCTGAATCAAAAGAACATAAAATAAAATTCAGCTGATATTCGAAACAACTGATTGCATAATCATAAAATTAAAAATTTCATATAAATTACATATCTGAGGATGTGGATTTTAAAAACTTCTTGTCCAATCAATACAATGCCATTGGCAGCTCAATTTTGATTGGAATGGCATATGCCTTGTTTTTTTGCATCATGGGGTTCTTCACCTATACCCACACAGATATATTTTTTATGGTTCTTAAGGTTCAGTAATTAGGAATTTTACATTCACATCAGGTAAAATATCCCATGTGTGATGATATAAAAGAAGTTGGTTTAAATATTAGGGATTAATTTATATTTGTGAGTGAATATTTTTGTTCTAATAATAGTTAAAAGCAGACAATTGTAGAAGATTTTGTTAATGTAGAAAGTGCCAGATTACTATGTAATAAAGATATAAATAGCATGAGACGAGCAGGACGTAGTAGACAGACAACAATAGACAGATAATAGGAAAAGAGAATATAGCTGTGTGAAGTTAAGTACCATAGATGTGATAGGCCTAACGATTGACATAGGCCTAACGTTTAATATGTTAGTGAAACTAATGGTATTAAAAAAAAAGATAAGAAGGATAATTTTATTCCATCAAAACGTGGATCTAAAGTAATTGAATCAGCCTGGGTAACTTCTCAGAAAAGAAACAGAGGAGCTTCTTGGTTTGCTCTTATGTATGCTATACTTAAGTTATATAAATCATTTGAAAACACATTTTGCACATAATCTTTAAAGGAAAAATAGCAAAATCCAGTATTATCCCAAAATGTTATTTAAAAACACCTCATAAAAAAAACTATTATTCAAAAATTCAATGATTTCAATATGTATACTTATACAGGTATTCTTTTACAATTTGTCACTTAATACTAATTATTAACTACAAATAACTAGCAATCATTGTTACAGAATGCGTCTACTTTGAAAAAAAAAAGTTCCTATATGTTTCTGGTACAGGCATCTTGCAACATACTTATTCGATATACAATCTAATTTTAGGTTTATGCCTTTATCAAGAACACAGGACCACACATCCATTAAGAAAATGCACCACTTTGTAAAATATATATCATTATATAAAATGAAATACCAAAAGTGCTGTTACCTATTCTTTCAGAAGCTCAAAGTTTGAAAAACATCAATATCATTACATCTATAATTAAAAAAAATTGCCAAATGTGGACACAAACTACCTCTACTCTCCAAAAGTTCAGTCACTGAAATGCATGTAAAATATTTCACAAAGTATTTTCTATTCCTTAAAACAAACATAATGGCTTTGTTTATTGATCAGTTACTAATGGATGCGATGTTAACAAAGAATAACAAGCTGATAAGAAAAACACCCCTTTCTTTACTAGATACTGTAGTTATACATGTATATACAAAATGATTAACAAGTAACCTTGATGATAAAAATATATCAGTAGATTCTTTTATCTCACATGGTAAGATGGTTCAATTATAAATCTACTTTCTTGGCACAGCTACCACACTTATTTATACCAGTAAGTCAGTGGTAAATGGGTAGAAGACTAGTTATATTAATACAAATTTTGAAGTTCAGAATACAATAATTTTTGTATGTTTGTAAGGTAAATTTGGTATGTTAGAAAACATGTCTCTATGTTAACAAATACATTAAAACATCAAAGTTAAGTTAATATAAAGAACAGTTATAATTGAAAAATATATTTAATTTCAATATCTGTGAGAATGTAAAATATTTTAATCAACCAATAGTCTATAAAGAAATAACTGTCAGATATAAAATAGTACTTCAATGGTAAAGGAAACTTGTGGTGTAAGCTAATTTATACACATGAAAACAATGAAGTTCAATACACAATTCAACATCATAATTATCCATAACAGATGTTTTTCCAGGCTATCATATACAGCCCAGTACAATATTAATCATGTTTATACAGAAGTTATTCCTGCCTCTCTCTATAAGCACATGTGCAATATCAAAATGAAGACAAAGCTGATTTAATTTGTTTTTTTTAATTTCTCAAAAATTTACATTTCCAGAAAAACTGTGCAATTGTGTCTTATAGTGGTTTCTTCTTTATTATGTCCTACTAATAATATTAAAGAAAAACTTCTGAAATAATTCAATAACTCATAAAATAAACTATGTATCTTTGCAATTAATTAGAGCCTACAGTCTCAATCAACATAAGCTAGAAAGTCCATTGCACCTCTTTCAAAAGACCTCAAAATCAAAGTGGTATTGGAAAAATTATAAACTTAAGAGAACAGAAAAATATGATTACACCTAAGTTGAATAGGATACAAAAATATTTTATTTTTATAATAAAATTCAATACACTAACATTACTTTGATATCAAGTTTTACAACATTATTTTGGAAATTATAAGAAACTGCAATTAATGGTTTTTATTTTCCCTTAATTTAAAGCTTAGATCCAAATCAAAGAAGATACAATGCAATTTAATAAAGATTTATACACATCATCATACAAGCGAACATTTGAAATAAAATGGGGATTTAAGCTCACTAACATCTTCATTATTATCCTAGTTTTATCTATATGCCACTATTATAATAAACTTGCCAAGGTCATATGTTCTGTTCTAGCTGACCACCCGACTAGATCTTAAAGAAAGAGAAAACTGACCATGTTTTTTTGAACTAACATACACCTATAGTTAGGAGCTAAATATTTAGCACACAATAAGTTAGGATGGCTCCATATAATATTTTGAACAGTAGCATACTAAATTAATATAACTTAACAAAGAAACAACACATATTACAGATATTTTTTTATAGAAAACATTCTTTGTGATAAAATATTAACCTTGCTTATTTCACCTAATTTTTACTCTCTCACAACACTTTTTTCCATAAATTTATCAAATGTCTTAACAGTAAATGAAAGCACATGCTTACATTGAACCCAAGTCATTGAGAGTACATCCTATAATATAGTTTTATTCCTATTTTAAATGCTAACAAAATGCTAGTAACAAAAAAAAAAAAGTAATTTTAATTACATTTTACTTTGAACAACTTTGTAAGGCCAAAGATGTTTTTACAATCACATTGTAAAATCTGCAGCCTAACACCTTATTCCTGCTAGAATTGTTTATATTTGCACTGTGACAAAAGCTATCCTTTTAATCTCAAACACCAGCACAAATAACTTTCCACCAGTTTCGAGATACACATTAATAATAACAGAAAACCTTTGTACATTTCAGCAGTGACCGTGTCAGTGTCTTGTTTGACATTCAATCTGACTGAAACAAACCATTCCCAAAGTAGCCATAAGTTACACACTTGACAAACACTTTACACCACAAGTAATAAATTTCCAAAAACTGACAACTTTGTAAGGTAAGGTTTTTCAACTTCAGCAAACTTGGCTGATTTTGAAAACCTCAGATGCTCTAACACAATGAACAAGAAAAACACAATTTACTTGAATTACATTTGCCTAACTAACATGTACGAATGGAGTACAGAATCACTTATTCATAAAAACTACTATGCAATAACCCCTACAGTGTACGATTACCATATCAAGAAGTAAACTTTTAATATTTTTAGACTTGACAACATCAATGTTATTTTTAGACATGCTATTGACAGAGAACACAAAAGTAATCTACTAGTCTAACCCATGTGATTAGACCATTATACAGTTCCAAAAACTTCTACTGTGAAATAAATTTAAAGACCAAGCAGCCATTAACGAGTGTTCATATTATTTATGATATGGCTTGTAGTAGACACTTTTGCATACTATAAAAGCTCTAAGAAATAACCTAACATAATCATAATTCTAAACCATACTTTCTTAAGTCTTCATTGTTTCAGCAGGAAATGGCCAACCTAAAATACTCACAAAGAAACTTAAGAATCCAACATACCTCTTAAAAACGTGTGTAAAAAAAAAGCTGACTTTGACATTTGATTGTTTGGCATTCATGTATATAGCACTGTTTAAGATCTAAGAACACATGAAATAAAACCTGAGAGAACTAAGAAGTGCAACAAGTTCGTGTTCTGCAAAATTGCATAGTATACAGACGAAAATATTCAATGTATCTACAAAGTATTTTATACAATTAAATATGAAACAAACAAAACAAATATTGAATTGACGTCTGTGAGTCAAGGACAAATTTCAGTGGGTTGATTCCCAAACAAAGCTTTCTGGTACTTTCTTTCTCTTTTTTTTTTGATTAGATATAAATCCTTTGCAATACCTGGAATCTGAACTGCCCATGGACGATTTTGCACTAGTTTCCAGGTTATGAGAGCTTAAAACCCATACCTTCATCAGCATTTCCACAAAAACATGGTAGTGACCGCAAATGTTGTGCAATACAAGATCTGGTTCCTCAGCTCTATAAAGTTGTATTTTCTATGTTTTTTGTGAGTTCTGTTGATAAATGTGGTCAAAGGAAACATACACTACTAACATGTGCAAAACCAGTTCTGAAGCATGTTTGATCATCGTTTTTGGTGTAAGGGCTTCTGCTTCAAATCACAAATAAATATTGTCAAGTTGGTCACAGAAGATAGTCTGGTGTATGAGTGATGTGATAACAGAAGTAGTGGTAGCAACTGTAATTGCAGTGAAGTAACATGAGTAGCAGCAATATCAGGGCAGCCGCATTGGCACAGCACAAGAAATTATAGATCAAACAATGGTTTTTATATCTTGGACCAAACAGGATCTAATATTCATAACAAAATGAACATCTCAGTAACTTGTGCAAGAGGAACAAAGTCCAACCAACCCTCTTAATTCCACATCTTTGTGGCTGAACGCTAGTAAAAGGCAAGTTCTTTTATCAGTAAAGTACGGTTTTCTGAGATTAACAGATTGAGCCCTTTATTGCAGATATTTTAGATGTAAAACAAGCTTTTGATACAGTTTGGAGCAACACCCTAAAGTACAAGTTAATTGAAAATAAGATCCCCATTCTCATCACCACTACTTTACATTCTATTCATAAATGACATACCACTTCCACAGTTAATATATACCCCTCATCTGGCAACATGCCGACGACACTGCCGCCTGGAGTACATCACGAGATCCACTCACTGCCACATCTAGAGTCCAGGGCATATTAAACAAAATAACTAACTGGTGCAATAAGTGGAGGGTACTTCTCAACCCAATCAAGACACAGACAATAGTGTTTCACAGAAAAATTGGC
Organism: Limulus polyphemus; assembly: GCF_000517525.1. Lineage (NCBI taxonomy): Eukaryota > Metazoa > Arthropoda > Merostomata > Xiphosura > Limulidae > Limulus > Limulus polyphemus. Next base: position 381,062 of record NW_013665971.1, on the reverse strand, counting down.
AGACAAAACATAAAACTCAGACAAATTAAAGTTACATTATAAAACACCACCATCACTTTTAAAACAGATATAACAAAAGATATAACAGCCACTCTATCATTAAAATTTATAAAACCTACATCAGACCTCTATACAAATATGGATGCCCCATTACTTGTAATATGCCTGACACATTATGCAAAAAAGATCCAGCAACAACAGCTCACCACCATCAAAACAGTATTCCATCTCCCAAAATACACCCCACAAACATATGTCAACAATCTTACTGACCTACTTCTCTTTAACCCTTTCGAAACAGGTCACAGGTGAAAAGCCATGTCATCTCTTTTGTTGACTCGCATTCAAAATTTTATTAAACTACTATTTCATGAATTTATGTCAAAAAGTTTGATATCAAACTGTAGATTATAATTCAAAATTTAGAACTGTACATTACTCAATTTCTTAATTTAAAAAATATAAACATCGATTTGTGTGTGTCACGTGGTATGTTGAATGCAGCACTGGTTCAAATTAGATATTTGAGAAGTCAAAATACTAAGTCTACAGTTTCGTACAAATTAGAAACTCAAATATTGACAAGCTAGAATAAAAAATAAAAAGGTCTTATCTTTTCTATTTGCTAAGATATTGCTCACGTAATAAATCAAACACAGTGGTACCCCGCCAACCTCTTTCCATTTTT
>NW_013665971.1:371520-379871 GCF_000517525.1 Limulus polyphemus | reverse complement strand
CCAGGTACAGGTAAAAGGACAATATAATAAAAATAATAAAAATATATAAATATATAATGTTATGAGATTTAAGGTATTTAGTCTAAACATTCATGTTTTCGTGTTATAATTTGTTGTCATTCTAGAATGAAAGAGGCATAATTTATTTTTATTTCCTAACTTTTTATGGTGGTTGCGAGATCGTTCAAATCTACTGAACCCATACAGAGATTAATTACTAAAAATAACAGATAAAATATAAAGTTTTTCTTAAGATACCTTTGATAACATTATAAAGATTTCGCATACGAAATTTCAAAATTTTCTGATGCATAAAAGTATTTTTAATCTTAAAATTACTTTGCATGATAGATAGGCAAGATGTGAAAAACAAAGGCATGAGAGAAACATGCTTTACAAACCTTACAACTTAATAAAAAAATTAGATATTTTGCATATGAAAGCATTGTAATGTTTACCGATAATCTGCCAAATTTTATTAACGTTCACTTACTAATTTAAAGTTATAGCATGAAAACTATAACAAGCACAAAATGGTTAAGAGGTCGTCACACTGACCAACCTCGTGTTGAAAGTGTTAAGGATTACATTAATACATTAGCTCAAAAATTCTACAAAACAGCACTAAAAAGAAACAGCCAAACAAGTACCTTTCCCAACCTTGCAGCCACACCATCCACATGGCAAACATACGTCTCTCCTCTTAACTATGTTGGTGTACTTTGGTGACAGATTTTCTTGTAGGCAGATTTTGTTAAAGAAGAATATAAACCTACAGACATCGGTCTTGTTTAACAAAATCTGCCTCTTAACTATATAAATAGTGTTTAACCATATACATATACTAATCAATAATTTCCTTTTCAGTTCCACATCTTAGGCACAGATCAGGTAGATCAATTGGGGCTTACCCCGTGAAAGCAGGTTTTCTCTGGGCATTCCATTTCCCCTCCATCCAAATTAACAAGGACATTGAATAAGTTATACCAGCCACCTAAAAAGGGCCATTACTCTCACAAGTCTACCTGACTCAGTTTCAACTTATTATCATTTTAATTTTATAAAGTTTTCTTTTCTTTCAATCACATAACTTCATATTGACAACTATTCAAAACTGAAACTCGCATACTTGGTCTGTTAATCCCTTTTCCACTTGACAACTACTCACTCTGCCTGACATCACTGTCATGTGCATCGACAGACACACGTGATTCAAACCCGACTACCAAAAGGTGTCTTCATGATTTTCTCGGCATGCTTGGGTCAGCATGTTCCGCATTTCTTCTTGCCTCACAACATCTCTCCCATTTTCGTTTCAATAATTTTAAGCCCAGTGGCTTAATCAAAATTCATTTGGCTTTAACTTCTTGATCGTGCGGGGTGAAGAGAAACAAAGTATTTCTGATCATCCCAAGTTGTCTTACAGGTCACAAAATTTTCACCAAAGCTTAAAAGATTTTTAAACCTAAATTCCTGCCACAAGTTTTAAATTCAAATTAAGGTTTTTGAGTAGCCACATCACCTTGCCAGCAATGGACACACACACCAATTGGTTATCTCTTTTTTCTGATTCACAAATCAAGTTATGCAACCTTTCTTCGTTGTCTGTTCCTGATCTTTTAATCTGGTAGAAAACTAATACTACTATCATTACTGCTCTTCTCAACATCAAACCTATTTTTGAATGCCATCAAAATGTCCATTGCGATCTCATCCACAGCAACAGGTTGCAAGTCAAACATCTCAGAACCTTGCATATATGGGTAACTAAAGGAAGAATTGGGATTGGTGATAACATGCCAAAAAGTAGCAGTCCCAGTCATGGTCAGCAGGGCTTAGAGCTATCTGCTGTTGTGTTTTAGCGATCATGTCACAATTAGAAATCACCGACAGCCGATTATTATAGCACAGTTTATAATTTGATGATGTCATTGTGTAATATTGTTGAGAGTTTAACCTTAAACATTTTCACAACTACAGAGAATGTACTTTGAAGTTTCATTAAATTTGAAATGGTTGAAGTTATTAATAAATGAACCATGCCAAAAAAATCAATCTCTTTTGGTTTTTGTAATGGAATGAGTGAAAAATAAAAATGGGGACTGATCTTGAGACTAGTGCATGATTAATATATGTGACTGTTGTGAGAGACAAACAAATTTTTGAGGTTCATTGTCTAAATTCATCATTCACTTGAGCCATAAGTTCAAAGACTTTTGCTATCACTCTACACCTTTTTAACTAAACCAATTTTTAAACCAAACGAAGTATTCTAACCAAAGATCAGATAAAGTGACAGCATTTGAAAGTTTCATTCATAAAGAGAGAGGAATCTTCAAAACAGTTACCCAAATATTTTCTCTTAAATTGGCCTTATTAACTCTCTCAACCGGACTCGATCGATTTGACTGACCACGTGACCTCTTTGTACTCATTTAAACTCTTTATAGTTTTGATACTACTAAATTTTAATATAGTATGTATATCTTCACAAAATTTGGCAGACTTTCAGTAAACATTATAAGTCTTTCACATACAAAATATATTTTTAATGAAATATTTTTAATAAACTAAAAAAAAAAGAATTGTTTGTGAATATATCAAGTTGTTTTTTTACTAGTACATGTGCAAAGTTATTTTCATGTTAAGATTAAAATACTTTTCTTCATCTCAAAAATCTCAAATTTCATTTGTGTAATCTCTAAAACCTCCTAATAGATTTCAAATGTTTGTTTTCAGTAAAACTTTATACCTTATCTGTTATTTTCTCTGCCTTAACTCTATAAAAGGTTGGTCAATTTGACCGACCTTGTAACCATCATAAAATTAGGAAATAAATCTAAATTACACTTTTTTTCTATACTAATTGGTATAACATAAACAAAATGCAGTTTAATTAAATTTTGAATGTAAGTCACTAAAAGCTCATGACATGCACAGTAAAGGATACCCGTGGCAATAGGGTTAAAAATGCTCCTCACTGTATTTTATTGCATATGTGATGATCAGCTTTCCAGCCTTGAAAAAAGAAATGACAAACTTTAATGCATTGTGATAAAGAAGACCCACATCGTGCTGGTTGAATTATTTAAAATTTATCACTTCTTGGCTTGACACACATGCTTTCATTGAACGTGTTTCAAATCTCAGCACTTTACACTGTCTTTTGACATTTGTCTAAAATCACAAAATGTTAGCTTTTACCCTCGATAAAGTTAGTTACAGGTGCAACAGGCAGTCGGTTATGACAATTCCCCAACTTTGTGATTCTTGTTTATCAACCATTTGCTACCTACTCGAAAAACCTAAAATCTCTAGTTTTTTCATTCAGAAGAAATCCAACCAATCAGCATTCACATTTGTTGAGCCACAACTAACTAAGTTAACTTCCTTGTACTACACATATTAATAAATAACGAGACTGTCAAATGATGAAACGGAATGTTCCATACCTGTCCAATAGGTTATTTTGTAAGTATTTGTATATACCTGTTTACCACTTCCAACTTATAGTGACATCTCCAACAGTGACATGTGCAATTCAAACAATTGATAATCACCCTACTAGAAAGTAATAGGACATTCCAAATTTCCAATTGCTCTGTTGTCATGCACTCTTCGGCAATCTCCCCAAACAATGAGCTAATACACAGTGCAGTACTAACAGGGAGTCACGTGGCATATCATTCTGAGAAGCACAAAGAGTGTATTAGCTCTGTGCATAGAGTGCTGTTAGCAACCGTTTGGTGATGTACAGTCCATAAAGAAATGGACCTTGTTTTTTAACCTTTCTTTCATTCAGCGTATCAACTTGTGTAAATAAATGAGAAACAGAAAAAGATTGTTTAACTGATGATATTTTATTCTATGGTGAAAGAAAAAGTACAGGGTCATGATTGTATGCATACTTACAAATCAGAAAATTGTTGTGAATAAAGTGGTCTGGGTGGTATTTTTAATTTCTAAAGATCTATTGGGCTCTGTTCTAAAAAAACCGGTTCAACAATGGGCTAAGAAGAAGTTTCACATAATGAATCTGTCGGTTACATATCAAGAAGTACTATGGGGTTTCTACTGATGATATAGCCATCATAACTCAGTCAAGTTTTGTCCGATTTGGAAATTATACAGTGTAATCATTATATCTCTTTGTATGCTACCAAAATTGGATAAATTCCAGGTTTTTAAGTCTGATCCCTGCCACCAAGATGCCTCTTGTTGAGGAAGAGATTATGTTAATAACAGTTTCATAGCTGAACCAACTACATTAATTTCAGGCTCATAATATTGGAAGTACTTATGAACATGTTTATAATGCAGTGAAGAATATATATATATAAAGAATATGTACTATAAAAATAAAGAACTAAAAAATACTCCCACAAACTTCATGGAGTGTCAGCAAAATGTACATTATTAGTTTCACATAATCAATGACAATCTGTTAACACTGGATCTCACATTTTAACTATTATTTTTGCTAGTTTTATATGGTACGTAGCATGCAAAATACCTAATTAAAACAAGTAATAAAAAACTAAATAGAAAAAAAAACTACACTTATTATTACAAATAACCAAGATAAATGTCATTTATTTAAAAATTTTAAATCATACCATCTAGTACAGAACATGATGATGTTATTCCTAAATTCACGATGTTCCCTCCGAACCGAGGCCTGTAATAACTAGCTTCAGGTCGAGCTTTTTTGTCAGTATTTTTCTCCACAAACTCTGCATTATAGTCTAACAGCTACAAAAATACATAATCAAGATACTTGAAAACATGAATCCACAAGGAGTACCAGACAGCTCAATCTAATATTAGCTTTTTAATTATGTTCATATGCAAATAGTAAGTTAGATCATAAACATTAACTTCGCTTTTTATATTTGTAAAACCAAAGTAACTATATGCACTTTTGAAAAAGTATAACAAAAATAAATGTTTAAATTATAAAATGTTAAATCTTTTCAAACTTTTGATAAAAAAACTATTATAAAGTAGGTCACAAAGAATTTAAAACTTATAAACAAGAACTGATTATTCAAGCTTCACACGGAGGAAAGCAAGGACAGTTTCCAGCTACATCTCTTTCCACTTTCGACTCTTAGAGATAGAATTTATAACTTTTTGGATAACCACTACTAAATAAGCTGGATGTTTAAGGAAGCAAAATTTATTTTAACATTACATTTTTATTTATTATGCACTAGATAATTATTTTCATTTCAAAGAATAAACCAAAACAAACACTTAATTTCCCCCTTTTTAATTACTAAACAATCACAATATATCATTGGACTATTTATTATGCAAAAGATGAAAATGAAATTAATGCTTGGGAGAAGTTAAGTTCATACATACATAAATTACTTTTGTTGAGGATTTAGAAAATTGTGAAATGATTAATAAAATATTACTTCATAATGAAAGTCAGAATCTAAATATTAAAAAAAAAGCGACATTAATAGTATAGCTGTCACATTTCTTTGAAATGCTACCAAAAGTAAATACTCAAAATGACAACTTGTATTTAATTCTTCACAAATACTTGCTAGACATTATAGTAAACCATTGAACTTCTCAATAAATAAATATTTTTCTACACATCAATCAGTGAACGAGGTTGTCCTTCAAACAATCAAATTATTTCAGACTTCAAAGCTGTAAATACTTGCACGAGCATTTCAGCATTGAACCAGGGAGATGCAATTGGAAAATATTATCAACAAAGTGATAATTCCTGTGTTATTCTCATGTTCATATTGAATGGCTCTGCAACTTCCAAACATACACACACGCAGTGCTTTTTATTTCTGATGTACGTACTTCACACCACGAGTCCAAACTGGCATGGAAATCTCCAGAAACACTCTACCTCTAGCTACATATGATGTACCACAAGGCTTAATTCACAGCCTGCCTTCCAAGGTACCTGTAATAGTGTGGGGGGAAATCCCCTAAACCATGGAAGAAATCTCCACATTAGTAACATCCCTATTCAAAATGTCATGTGTTAGTTCAACCAAATGCAACTGATGATTGCTACACTTACTGTGTGATTAGTTTTCTTGGGTGGAAGTTGATGGTTCCATTGAAGGGGTGAAAAAATTATTAATGTCTTTCAGTTAAAATACATTGATACAGATGAAACGTCTCTGGTATTGAGCTAAAACAAATATGTGGGCTTTGAGTGCACAAAAAGTTGAGCTTATTTTGGAAAAAGATAACTGCTACTGCGGCAAATATGTTTGTGTTATGGTAGTGACTAACAAAACCCTTGCATTAATCCCTGTCCTATAACAATTGTATGATAGGAATGGATACAACATGCATGAAAATATAAATAAGCAAAACAGCAATTTTTTGCAGACTTTTTTCAATGTTAACAAAGCCTTGTTTTCTGTGTACAGTAAGCATAATGCACCCACATTAGAGTAATGCTTAGGATAGTAGAGAAGCAAATATTCCAAACACTTAGTACATAATATTTAGCAAGTTATTGTGTTAATTTTGCTGTAGTATTTTTGAGGGGTTCCAATAGTGATCCCACTATCATATCTCACCACGTTACCTGAGCTGGTTTGTTTATTGTAATTATTCAAACTGTCAAAACAGAACAGTTGATTTGTATCAATGATTTTTTTCACAGTATTTCCGAGGTATAAGCCCAAGTTGTTTGATGAGACATGAGTGAATACACAATGTTGTGTCAACAATGTAACAGTGTTTACCTTAATAAAGTACTTGATGTTGATCAGACATTTGATATAAGCTTTTGATCATGTTTTTGTTTGTATGTTTGTGTGTATCCTTACGATACTGAGATCAATTTCTTTTTACTCATGGAAGGACAACCTTTTTTATGCAGAACAAATAAAGTATGGTTAATGGTTGTCCAAAGAACAGCCATTCAAAATGTCTTAAATTTGTTCACTATTAATCAACCGCTCATGAAGCAAAATAACATACTCAATAAATAAAAAAAGAACTGTAGCTCACATATTAGTTAAAACAATAAATAAACCGGAACAGGTCTTACTTAGATAAAATAAATTTAGCAATGAAAGCCCCTCAGTCAGTTTTTGTGCACTAACTGTACTGTTACCTACTTTCAAGGTGGTGTAATGAATATCATACATGATATATGACAATGACAGATTTGCTTCATCCATTTTTTTTGTCACGGTAAAATTTTGAACCTGTACACAGTGAGTATTACTTCTTGAAGTTGATGCAAGAACATGACAAACTAACCTCAATATTAATAAAAAATATTTATACAAAACTAATTTTTTATTTATCAACTAAACTTTGTGTTTGGAACCAGAGCTAGGTTGTTAATTTCTATGGTCTATAACCTTGGAGTATATATATATATATATTGTCATGAAACATTTAATTTTTCCCAACACTTAATATGTTTATATTATCACAATATAAGCATAATATCCTTAAAGTGTAAGAACCTTCACAGTTACACACCATACTAAATTTGTTACATTTAGTAGCAGTATAACAATATGTTGTGCTTAAGTAATTAAATACCAGCAACTGGACAATTTAATTACGTAGTCTTATAACTTTTACATAAACATTAATTTTCTTAGAAACCATTACATCTGTGTGATTATTTTTTGTTATTGTAAAGTAAAAGAGCAGAACAAAAAGTATAAAAACTTTTAATTATATAATCTAACAGAACATGATTATTATAACATTTGATAAATAAAATTCATGATCCTCAACACAGCTTAAAAACATAGGTAAAAATGGCTGGAGACGGCTTGAATGGGTAATGAAGAAAAACTTTAATATAAGTTTAACATAACAGCAAATGTACAACCATGTACAACCACAAAACAACTCCATGCCTAGAGTTCAAGGCGTGTCTAGAAGATCTAGCCAGAAGACTAGTGACCCGCTACATAAAAGAACAAAAGACCACCTCTACCTCAAATATCCTCCAACTACAGAAAGAAGAAATCCATGACATCAACCAACAGACTTTTATCACAGGTAACTACAACAAAATGTGGTTTCCCAAAGTTCCCAAAAACTGTATTTTAAATAACTTTTTCAAAGAATTCTCAAACAAGACTGTTAATATAGTCAACCAATTCCGTAAACTGAAAAGTAACCTCACAAGTAACGAGATCAAATCCATTTCCAATCTTAAACAGGACACCAACATTAAAATTCTAAAAGCTGATAAAGGCAACACCACTGTCATCATGAACAATTCAGAATTCATCGACAAAATGAACGACATCCTTTCCGAGAAAAAGAAATTCAAAGCCATCCCAAATAACCCAACAAACACACAAAACTTTATTACAAATGAAAAA
>NW_013665971.1:353215-370662 GCF_000517525.1 Limulus polyphemus | reverse complement strand
GTGCTGCGTCATTCCCATGATACTTTAACAGGAGGATATCTCGGAATTAAGAAGACATTGAGTCACCTACGACAAACATTTTACTGGATAGGTATGAGGCAAGATGTGGAAGAATGGTGCAGGACATGCAGTACATGTAGTGTTAAAAGGGGACCGAAGCATAAGGGACGCCGACCTTATGAAGAGTTTCCTGTGAATGTGTCAGAGTTTTTGAAAATGTTATTGGAAAGGATGGATCATGTTCACCATCAAGTGCATTCAAACTTGAAAACGTCTGCTTATTATATGAAGCTATGTTATGATAAGAGATCTACTGAAGTCAGCTTTGAGCCAAGAGACAAGATGTGGTTGTATAATCCGAGGAAGATCAAAGGGAAGTCTCCTAAGTTGTCTTCTCCATTGGAAGGCCCATATGACATAGTGGATCGTCTCTGAGACGTGACTTTCAGGATAAAATATGGTTGGCGAGGTAAGCCAAAAGTGGTGCATGCCAACAGGCTTTGGCGTTATCACGGTCCAGGACATTTCAGTTCGGACGAAGTGAACAACAGAACAAATGACGCTGCTGAAGACGTGTCACCTGAAAAAGCCTCCTTTGAAGAAGAAACTCTACTCAGTTTTGAGAAGAGAAACGGTGAAGCTTTTGATGACGTTACTACCACTGATGTGACTGTTATCGACGGTAGGAGATTTCCTGATGAAGCAGATGAACCCCAAATGAAGCAGAAGCGAACGAGATGGAGACCAGTACGGAAGAAGATACGTCCCGTAAAATTAAGAGACTTTGTTGAATTGTAATTTTGTGTTTGTAATTCTGTACATTTAATTAAGTTATTGTTAATTGTTTAATGTAAGTGGCTATTGTTCGGGACGAACAATACTAAAGAGGGGCAGTGTTGCGTCAGCGAAGTCACGTGACTAATATCACGCCACGTCCTTCTCGAACCTTCGTGAATTGTCGGGACACTACTAGATTGGGGATAGTCTTGTATATGTAAGACGATCACAAAGTGATGTCAACAATGTGTAATTGAACTAAATATTGTTGAGTCGACCACGTGCGGCGTGTGTTGATAATCAAAGCGTTTGTTATAGCGCGACTGTTGAAATTAAGTTTATCGCCAAGGTATATTGAGAAAGAATAAACCATTTTTTTTTTAGAAAGGACTTGTGTCGCTAAAGTTTCGTCGGAACGAATTTACGGAAAATTAACTAACGAACGGAGACGTAACAAAATGTTATATGTAATGTAGTAATTGACATAATACACGGTTAACAATAGAATTTTATATGTGATGTAGTAATTGATATAATACATGGACATACATTATAATTTTATGTGTGTTGTAGTAATAGATATAATGAATGGACACACATTAAAATGTTATATGTGTTGTTGTAATTGATATAATACATCGACATAAATTAGAATATTATATGGGTTCTAGAAATGGATATAATACATGGATACTCAAGAATGCTTTATGAGCTCCAGTAATTGATATAATACATGGACATCCATTAGAATGTTATATGTGATGTAGTAATTGATATAATACAACGACATACATTAGAATGATACATATGTTGTAGTAATTGATATAATACATGGACTTACATTAGAATGTTATATAACCTATAGTAATTGATATAATACATGGACATACAATAGAATCGTATATGTGATGTAGTAATTGATATAATACATGAACACATTAGAATGTTATATGTGTTCTAGTAATTGACTCATTGCATTTCATATATTAGAATGTTATATGTGATGTAGTAATTGACATAATACATGGACACCCATTAGAATGTTATATAACCTATAGTAATTGATATAATACATGGATATACATTACAATCTTATATATATTGTAGTAATTGATATAATACATGGACATACATTACAATGTTATTTGTCATGTAGTAATTGATATAATTCAAGGATAATATGAATTCTTGTAATTGATATAATACACCCACACCCATTAGAATGTTATATGTGTTATAGTGATTGATATAATACATGCATATAAATTAGAATGTTATATGTGATGTAGTAAATGGTATATCACATGAACATACATTATAATGTTATGTGTTTTCTAGTAATTTATATAATACATCGATACACATAAGAGTGTTATAAGTGTTCTAGTAATTGATATAATACATGCACACACATTATAATGTTATATGTGTTACAGTAATTGATACAACACATGGACACATATTATAATGTATTATGTGATGTAGTAATTGATATAATACATGGACACTCATTGTAATATTATATGTGTTCTAGTAATTGGTATAATACATGCATACAAATTATATAGTGATATAGTAATTTATATAGTACATGGACATACAATACAATGTTATATGTGTCCTAGTAATAAATATAATACATGGTTTCAGAAAAGAATTTTTAATGTGGTCTTGTAATTGATATAATACATGTACACACATAATAATGTTAGAGTAATTGATACAATACATGGACATATATTATAATGTTTTATTTGATGTAGTAATTGATATAGTACATGGACACACATTATAACGTTATATGTATTGTAGTAATTGATATAATACATGGATATTCATTACAATGTTGTATGTGTTGTAGTAATTGATATAATACACCGACATACATTACAATGTTATATGTGATGGAGTAACTGATATGATACATGGACATACATTACAATGTTATATATGTTGTAGTAATTGATATAATACACGAACTCACATTATAATGTTATATGAGTTCTAGTAATTGATATAATACATGGACATACATTATAATGTTATATATGTTCTAGTAATTGATATATTACATGGACACAAAACAGAACGTTATATGTGTTCTAGTAATTGATATAATACAAAGACATACATTATAATGTTATATATGATCTAGTAATTGATATATTACATGTTAAACACAAGAGAATGTTATATGTGTCCTAGTAATTGATATAATACACGGACGTACATTATAATGTTATATGTGTTATAGTAATTGATACAATACACTGACATATATTACAATGTTATAATTTATGTAGTAATTGATATAATACATTGACACACATTATAATGTTATATGTGTTGTAGTAATTGATATAATACATGGATAGTCATTGCAATGTTTTATGTGTTGTAGTGATTGATATGATACATTAAAACACAGTAGAATATTATATGCGTTATAGTAATTGAACACACGTTATAATGTTATATGTGATGTTGTAATTTATATAATACATGGACATACATTATAATGTTATATGTGTTGTAGTAATTGATATAATACACTGATATATATTATAAAGTTATATGTGATGTAGTAATTTATATAGTACATGAACATACATTAGAATGTTACATGACTTCTTGTAAATGATATAATACATGCACACACATTTAAATGTTATACGTGTACTAGTAATTGATATAATACATGGACATACATAATAATGTTATATGTGATGTAGTAATTGATATAATACTTGGACATACATTACAATGTTATAGGTGTTGCAGTAATTGATATAATACACGGATTCACATTATAATGTTATATGTGTTGTAGTAACTGATATAATACATGGATGTATACATTGAATTCTTGTATGTGTTATAGTAAATGATACAATACATGGATATATATTATAATGTTATATGTGATGTAGTAATTGATATAATACATGGACATACATTATTTATATTAAAGTTTTCTTCATTACCCATTCAAGCCGTCTCCAGCCATTATTAGTCTCAAAGTGGGTTCCTCGTCATCGAATTTGAATTCATCACGGTGATTAATGGAGGTTGTTCAAGTCTAAACGTTTATCTTTGTTATTCCATGTATAACCTTTTAAGTACGTTCTCTCACCAATCCACTACCATAAACCAATCATACCGTGAAACTATCTTCAAATTAAGTAACCTGAATATAAAAATCATCGAAAAGAGAAACGATATTTCCTTCCTAAGACAGTGCCGCTCTTAAAAGCTAATTCCTAAATTTGTGAAGGTCAAGTTATCGAAAAACTTAAACCAGTTTTCAAGTATTATCCAAAACATGCAGAAAAAACTCCTAAAAGCAACCCTGAATTCCAAATATCAAGAACTGGACTATTTACAAAAACTCAAACAGAAATTAGACCACCGACTAGCCTGCTACTTCAAACCAGATGATTACGGCAATATACAACGCGCTATCAACCAAAACAACTCATTGCTGAATCAAGAAAAGAAGTCTACACACAATAAGAAACTAGATCAACTAAGGAAACTACAACAACGTGAAATAAAACACAACAATACAGCTCAGCCTAACCTTGTAGATCGGACTGGATACTCAACGACACAGAACCTCAACTTTTAAAGAAAGGCCTCAACTTTGCCGTCAACCACAAAACAACTCCATGCCTAGAGTTCAAGGCGTGTCTAGAAGACCTAGCCAGAAGACTCGTGACCAGCTACATAAAAGAACAAAAGACCACCTCTACCTCAAACATCTTTCAACTACAGAAAGAAGAAATCCATGACATCAACCAACAGACTTTTATCACAGGTAACTACAACAAAATGTGGTTTCCCGAAGTTCCCAAAAACTGTATTTTAAATAACTTTTTCAAAGAATTCTCAAACAAGACCGTTAATATAGTCAACCAATCCCGTAAACTGAAAAGTAACCTCACAAGTAAAGAAATAAAATCCATTTCTAATCTTAAACAGGACACTAACATTAAAATTCTAAAAGCTGATAAAGGCAACACCACTGTCATCATGAACAATTCAGAATACATCGACAAAATGAACGACATCCTTTCCGATAAAAATAAATTCAAAGTCATCCCAAACAACCCAACAAACACACACGAAAAACAATTAAACAAAACTTTATTACAAATGAAAAAATATAATTTAATTACTGACGATCTTTATTTTTATCTACGTAAAACTGATTCACGCATACCACAACTCTACCGGACAGTATAGGTCGTAGGGGGCAGTCCTGTTTGTGTGGTTTAGGAATGCCACTTATGATTCATTCAACTACAATCTCGGCAAATACATAGCCTGGGCTCTCACATAGGGTACCTGATGATGACAAAACCTTGTCGAAACGTTGTACATTTGCTGTTATGTTAAACTTATATTAAAGTTTTTCTTCATTACCCATTCACGCCATCTTCAGCCATTATTACTCTCAAAGTGGGTTCCTCGTCATCGAATAGGTAAAAAGTTATTATTAGGGTCTTATGCTAGAACACAAATGTTACCTGCAATTTTTGAAGGAAATTAATTTCTAAAATAGAACAATTTATTTAACTAAGACTTCAAAATTGTTAATATTGCTTGATTTTTACAATACCTTAAATACTGCACTGCAAGAAATTGGTGCTAAAATCAGTTTCTCACCTTACGGGGCATCGCTGTGTTGTCATCAACTTCAACTTCACCAGGTCGAATATCATCCCCATCACCATCACTTTTACGTCTACTATAGCGACTATCAGATGACAAAGGAAATGCTTTAAGAAAAGGGGATTTTTCATTTATTGGTTCCTCCATACTCTTACTTTTTCTAATCTCCTTCATTTCAAATTCTTCTGGACAATTGTTCATGTTTCTAAGGTCTTCCTCCCTAAAGTCTGAAGGATTGACACGGGTAACAAGATCTGACACTTTTTCTATTTTGTCTTGGTTGTCAACTAATAAAGAATGATCACAGGTTTTATTTCTGACGGTCAAATGGGAACTATCAAGATGATTGGACAAACCATCAAGTACGAGACTAGAAAGATCACTTTGATTGGAAGGAATATGCACAGACCTTTTATTTGTGACTGCAGAACTGTCTGTTTTTCTTAATGAATAGCTCTTATCAGCCATAGTGTCTACACTAGATGATATATGTTTTAATGATAAATCACTTGTCCTAGTAATATGAAGACTGTTGTCTTTAAGAAATCTAACTTCTGAAGGAGAGTCTGAGAGAGACTTGGCACGTTCTGCTCTAAGACCTTTACCTCCCTTCCCCTTCCCTGATGACCTCATCATATCAAATGGATCAGACCTGGCAGCAGTTAAATCTAGTGAAGACTGAGATTTACGTTGTTTTGATGCTGCTGTAACAATACCTTTCACATTACAGTCTTCTCTGTTTCGTCCCGACAAACCAGATCTTTTTCGACCAACAATATCACCCACTCTGGTAACAGTACCCCAGACACTAGAGTTACATGAAAGGAACTCATTCATACAAACATCCCTACTTTTAGAAGCTGTCCCATTAAGTCCACTTCGTGGCTGTCGGTTCCGAGTCCCACCTGACACATCTGGTTTAAGAGAAGAATGCTGGTTAACATCTTTACATAGTTCTGCGTGTTCTTCTTTTAACTTTTGAAGTAAGTAGCTGTCCTCACTACTGGGTCTATTAAAAGTTACTGCTTCTTCTAACAGCTTTTGCAACTCATCCTCTGGTAATTCAGCTAAAGCAGCATCTGTTTCTTTATTTGATTTCTGAAAAAATAATGTATGATTATAGAAACATTTTAGGCTTTTATACCTATTTAGCCTGAAGTTCATATACATGTAAAAAATAAGTTTTTATTTTAAGGAACAGCTCTTTTGAATCAAGTTCTCTAAATGGTTTTACTTCTTAAAGGTTTATAACTTAACTTATATTCACTAATACGTTTTGCTAATATTAAAAACATTATTAATTCAAATTGTATTTAAAGATTTGCATATAAATATAATTAATTATTCTGTACAGAAACAATGTTCAAAATATTTTCACATAAAACAACAAAATGTTCCACTTTAATAACCACTGTTCTCAATCAACGAATAATTTTTCAGGCAAATTTCAAAATGCAGTGTTCACAAAATGTACAATTTCAGGCCTGTCACTAAAAGAATTACTAGATAAAGCCCTGGAATAATACTGTTTTGTGTAAAGTTTTTTTCTTTTAAAATATATAAACTTTGTACAGTACTTGCTCAGTGAGTCATGAATTACGAATAGGTGGGCTTTTATTTACAGATTTGTGTTCAATGATGGTTATGGAAAATGAATAAAGATCGTACATTTGATCTTGCAAGAAGTATGAGTATCTTCTTTATGTCACTTATTTTATCACCCTAGTTCCTTTATACTTACCAGCATGATTTTTGTTTCTGCTGAAATCAAACTCGAAGTGGCTCTTTCAAATAAACTTACTAAGGATCAAAGTTAATGCAACATGTAATATGCACTCTGCTTACACAGTTGATCATGTACAGTTTCCAGAGAAACGAAAGTAGTTCACATTCCCTTATTTTGAAATAAAATTCAGTTACCATTAAGAAATGGTTGTAACTGTGTGTGTATATTGGTCATAAAATAACATCTTTCAGAATGCTAATGCATAAACTTTTCAAACTTAGAAACTTTAATATATACTGTTGAAAGTAATAATTAAACAAAATGCTTCTCATCAAATTTTTCTATTCATCACAAATCATCAATTACTCTTATAGTAAAACCATGACAATTATTTAACTAGTTTTGTGATCAAGTTTCTTACTCATGTAATGCTTTAAAAATTATTCAATAGACACTTTTATTCTTATACAAGTTTCTGTATAATTGAGTTTTACACATTTTAATTGATTGAAAGAAAATTGGGAGGGTTTATGATACACTGTAGGAAAACTTATGATTATCTAACACTTCAAAATAAATGTGAATATATAATTGTACTTACAATATTCAGAAAATGGTTTGTCAAAACACAAATTCAATCAATTACAATAAACACTGTAGAAAAATTATATCTATTCTGGTTATGTAACTGGTAATGAAATTGAAAATATGTATTCATAGAACACAAGTCAAACTGTGATCTAATGATACATAATTATTCACAACCCACTGACAACAATGATGGGAGTGCCCATTTTCCAGTCTAATGTTTTTTAACATAACATTGATTTTTTTAAGGGAGGGGAATAATAGCTTAGAAAAATTAACCCTATCATTATTAATGAGACCTTTCATGTTTCAATTGCATGCCTCAATAACAATTTTCAAAATTTAAGAAAATAACAATAATCTTAACTCTATTTTAGCACTTTTTAACTTAGATCTTATATTTTGTCATTTTGCATAATATTTACTCAATGTAATTTGTAAAGAAAAATGGAAAAAATGTTCCTACTTACATTTCTCTATAGCTTCAAGGAATTTTGCCTATGAACAACACAATTACCAATTTCTTTAGAATATTTCTGTCCATCCCAAATCATTTGTTTGTATTTGCTTAGAAAATATCATCCCCTTGAGATTATAGCTATCCAAGTTTTGTTTCTCACATGATTTTCCTTCTCTTTAACTGATTTTATTAGTACAGCCTCCTGTCTCACCCTTTATGATCTAACAGTACGTGCTATGAACAACTATTAATGAAGCTCGGCTATTAAAATAACTACAGATAAAATGGCACGAGAAGTAATTTATGGTTTTGTTGGAAACTATTACCCAGAGCTACTACAAGGAATAACAATGGAATTTAATGAGAAACTTAGAAGACTTAAGAACAAACCACACACTTAGGATTTTTTTTTATAATTTCTTTAGATGTTATTTTTCTTTACTGAAACTGTTTTTATATTAGGTTTGTTTAAAAGCTACAGAAGTTTTCTGCTATGACAAGACATCAGTTAAGCTTAATAAGGTTTAGCGAGTATGGTAGACAATGACAAAATATTCTGATGACTCAAATCCTTATTTATTGAATATGAAACAATGCATATAGATAAAAGGTCGCTAATAATTACTGGTCAGTTCATGCAGTATTTTCCATGATTTACAGCCAGATTTACATTTATTCAAAAGGAAATATCTCTGAAAGTTTTTCAAAAAAAAAGTGCCTCATAACAAAATTGAAAACTTGAAAATATAAGAAATGATAGTAAAAGCTAAATTTTCATGGGCTGAAAATAGCAGTAAGCATGTGCAGGTCAAGGACCTTCCAAATAACAGTTTATCAGGTCTGAAGACAAAATGTAGTATCCATATGAAACAAACAGATAACAGTTTTGAAAAATAATATGCAATCATAAATGCAACATAATCAACTTTTAATTTTCTTCCCAAACTTTCAAACATTAGTATTTATTAATATCGGGTTTAGTATTTCTATAAAATTTTTCATATTTTTTGTCCTTGGCTGATCTACAGCCACTCTCATTTCTTCTTTCATTTGGCCATTTGACACCAATAGCTACAACATCAGATTTACTTTTAGGCACAAACCATACTTATATCTTGGCCACAATTGTTCGCAATCATTCTTCTGGAACTACATGTAAATGACTTACTGAAAATAAAGTTTATTTCAAAAGCTTTCATGCATTTAGAAAATGTCAAGGTTTTTACTTCATCAGCCTTGAATAAAAAGGTGGTTAAAAATATATAGAAAAAAATGCAATTGCAATGTTGTTGTCTAAATATTGAGGCTTGCTTTTTAAAATTTTTTATCATGAACTGATGAAGGAATAAATAGTGAATGGAATTTACAAAACAGACTGAATTATAGGGTAATGGAGATGGCAAACATAATCTACTGATTATAACAAATGGGTGTAATTATCATTAGATTTCAAAGGTCTGGTGGATTGATCTGATAACAAGATCAGTTTGTCAGGGACCTCAGATTTGAACTATTTTCCAAATTATGTGCAATTGGCAAAGTATCAAAAGAAATGTGTTAATAAAAAATCAATCAAGTTGAAATTGACTGGATATAAAAAGTAGAACTTTCTGAACAACATTTAAAAATTTTTAATTTACATTTGTTCAAAAGGAAATATCTCTGAAAGTTTTTTAAAAAAAAAGTGCCTCATAACAAAATTGAAAACTTGAAAATATAAGAAATGATAGTAAAAACTAAATTACATAACAAGAATTTTTATAGCCAGACATAAATACTATTTCAAACCTTCAAAGGTATTATTCCAGTTCTCTCTCTCTGCTCAGCATTACTAAGTCTGACATGTGAAATAACGAGTTTTCAGATTACTCTATCTCATCTCACCTGTTCAACCTTAACAGCTCAAGTTGAGAAAACTAAGTTGTTTTCACAGTGAATTTTCTTAAAAGTGCATGGAGTTGTACAAACAACTTTGTTTTAAACCACTTCTATATTAACTGCTTTGTTTAATCTTTAACACGTAAAACAATACATATTGATATTTACATATTTTAAAATTTATGAAGCCTTGATATAAATAAATGAAAAAGTATGGGCTTTCATATTCAATATGATTATTGTACTATTTTTAGTACTTTTAATACATTTACAATGTTGCTGTATACTAGATGTTATCTTCATTATTAGGTTGTACATATCACAGCATTTCAGTACTCTAGTAAATAACAATCAATTATTTCATCATACACAAGTATTTCTACAAAAAAATATACTTATTTTTCATAACTTAAGCTTCAGTAATGTATGATATATTATTCTATAAATTTCAATTAATCAAAATGCATATATTATCTTTACTTACAAGTTACATAACACTAGACTATATTACATTTCATCATTAAACCTTAGACTTGCAAACTACAAAACACAAAATGATTATACATGTTATCTTAGTTAGTCAATACATCTTGTTGTGGTTATTTTACACAATTTTTACTTTTTGATAATACATAATTTACTACTCACTCTTCAATAATGTTCTTTACAGATTTTTACATGTTATGAAAATTTGATAAAATTTGTCAACTTTTCATATATCTTCTATCAGGCCACTATCATTTCCAATTATGCTATATCTAACATGTTAAAACTGAACTTCTCTTTAATAAGCATCTAAATAATAATAATACTTCACAGTAAATTAATATATAACCAAAAAAATTTGATAATGATATGATTATGTGACCTAGAAAGACCTAATACTGAGTAATAGTAACCATAATGCCAAGCAATGGCAAATACATATTTGAAGTTATTTTTTATAAATCAACTATTCTAGAATTTAATAAATTTTTTGTTTTTTCTTATTAAGCACAAAGCCACACAATAGGCCATCTGTACTGTACCATCTACAGGTACTGAAATCCAATTTATAGCATTATAAATCCTAAATTACTGTTAGTGTTACGCCACAAGGAGGCCAGTCAATAAAGTATATAAAGCTAATGTTAATAAATCAAATTTGCCAACAGTAATGAATTCCTTACGTGATAATAAACTAATTACTGTTAATAACACAAACACTACAAAAATGAGAGCAGCATAACCCTTTTTCACTCAACTCATTTGAATATTTTTAGCATTTTATAGTATACTACAATTAACTGTTTCTTTCAATAACTAACAACTTACAATCACAGTCGAATTTACATTTTAACTAGATTACTCACGTACTGGTACTAGATAGATTACCTAGTTACACTTTACTAGCAGTATTACTTTTAGTAACACTAATAATAATGCAGAAGTATTAAACTAATAATTGAGACAATAACTTTGAATAAGATAAGAGTTGTTTTTCGCATGATAATGAGTACGCTGAGACTATTCCGTGAAAGGAAAATAAATAATAAATCGTGAAATAAAACATACAAAATGCCACAACATTTATAGTTCAGGAATATTATTACACCTGAATTAGGACATTCAGGCCTATGATTACGAATATGAGCCAACAGAAATATATAGTATCTCTTAAGTTTTAGTTTTACGGTTACCCTACCTAGGCCTATTTCTTCTAACCTTAGAATTATACATAGACACACCTTATCATGATCTTGATTTTTAGACATCAAACATGTGGGACTGACATTTGCTACAGGACCCTTTATAAGTGAAAGAAAATTAAACTGTGACTGAGAAGTACAATTTTCGTCTGAAACTTTCTCCTCTGCATCTTGATCACAACATGCTGCCATCTTGAAAACGCGTGACTAACGTGAATTTTGATTGGTTAGGGTAGTTGCGCAAAGTAAAAAGATATCCACAATCCACATTGATTACTTACTATTACTATTAGAGGAACTATGATCATGTACTTGTACCAAAGGGAAAGAGCCGAATAATAAAAAATATATAAAAAAACGGAAATTATCGCAGTATGATTACTAATAATAGATGTGCACCTAATCACTTGCATAGAAGGTAGAAGTGTATCACGTTTTCTGTTCTATGAAATTTTTAAGTTTTTTTTTTTCTTCAATTACCATTCTCTTTCAGCATACAAAATTTTAATATACATCATATTTATTTGTTTTTTTTCATATTTTTTATCCTAAACAAACATTTTTCGGTTTATTTATAATGAAATGAATGGTTTGAGAGTTGAGACACATAGATGCAGAATGTGAATGCATGTGTCGTCCTTTTGGATTCCAAGTACGTATATTTTTTCATGTTTGACACTATGTTGCAATAAAAGGTTATTTTTCAAGTTAATGCTCGACAGCTGTGTCACATACAACGTCAAAAGTTGAGCAGTGAGTTGTATGATTCACGAGATTACTAGATCTCCTGTAACACTGATGAGCAATTACGAAGTTGTGAAAACACTTCCTAACCTTTTAATACAGAATTTTAAGTTGTTTTTTTTTAAATAAATAAAGATACCATCTACGTTAAAATAGCAATTATACTTAAAAGGTGAAAATGTTTTAAAATGTTGATGACTGAAGCAGTGACGTAACTACAAAAGATGCCCCCTCCCACTCGTCATCATCGTCGGAACTTAGGTCTTGAAGATCTGGGAGAGTCAGGTACTAAATACACGTCTTCCTCCCTTCTAAACTGTTATTGTTTGATGAAAACTATTTGTGGTTTTTGGTAAGCTGTGTTGGATTTCTAATAGTTATTGTTGTTACGTTCCTTCTCATGGCCATGTCCGTTTATGTTGTATGATTATAATATATGTGTTGTGCAGTTGTGTTGTGGAATAACGAGTAATTGTATGATCTGTGGGAGTAGGCGTGTGACGTGTTCGTTAGCGATTTTAATTATTAATATGATGCTATCTTCTTGGTTTTGGGGTTTCAGTATTTCGTTAAAAAATCATAGAAACTGTTTTTAGCTGCTTCTGTTAATTCACTTATGGTTTCATTTTGTTGTGTTACAGCATTTATGTGTTATATGTTCTTCTTCTGTTTGTGTGTACCGTGAGTGTACGTGCTACCTGTGCATATGTATGTGTTGTAGATTGTTGATTTGTGTTGATGGTCTCTTTAGGTTTTGGTGTTGGCAACAAAGGTGTTCTTCTTTGTGTTCTGTTTGCTTCCTGGTTCTGTATGTGTGTGTCTTGAGTGTTCGTGTTATTTACTATGTTTGTTATGTGTGTTTCGGTGTTCTTGTATTTTTGGCATCCTTTGTAGTTTGCCGTGTGTTGCTGTTGGCAGTTACAGCAATGTGGCTGTGTGTTTACTCTTGAACAGTCTACGTTTCTGTGTTCTCCCCCGTGGGAGAGCTTTGCATGCGGTTGCCACATGTCCGTAATGTTGGCAGTTGTAACACCATTTGATATCACGCTTTGGATATCTTGTGATTCTAGTACTGTACTTTAATTAAATTGGTGAGTTTCTGTGTTCAGTTTGAAAATATTCGTTGGTATGTTGTATATGTTTATGTGTGAGTTCAGTTTCATTGTCTTCGTTCGTGATAACAAAACTAAACTAACTGGCAGGTATTTCGATTAAGTTAATCATTAAAATAAATAATTAATTATCGGGGTGTTCGAAGATTAATCAGTCCTCCTTCGCCTCGCTTGAGGATTAGGAAATGATATTGTTACGTCTCCGTTTATTAATTGATTTTCCGTAACTTCGTTCCGACGAAACTTAAGCGACACAAGTCCTTTCTTAATAAAACTGGTTTATTCTTTCCGAATATAACTTTACCGATACACTCAACTTCAACAATCGCGTTAAACAAACGCTATAACAACGAACGTGCTCAATAATACTTCTGTCTGCAGATCAATTACTCACTGTCTACACACACATTCCTCTCTCGTCACGTTGTCACCCTCTTTTATATACCAGACTACCCTATATCTAGTAAATACTAGAGCATTCGCCGGCATATTTTTAGATCCCTGCCGCCCTGAAGGAACTTAAGTCCTAAATTGGCCATTTATTTTATTGAATTGACCAATGTCTCTGCTTCGCACTCAGACCCATTTTTATTATTCACCTAATCACTTAAGCCCTTTCTACTCATACCAAGTTCATATTGTTGCGTCATCGAGGTCACGTGACTGGTGTGGTGCCACCTATTTTCTAGAACTATCCTGTACCTTCTCGTTAACCGGACACAGGTAATGGATTGACGCCTTATCAGTGAAAGTGGGTTTTCTGGGGTATTCTTAAGAAATAAGAGGAGGCAGAGTGATAGGCAAGACTGTGAGGTAACGTGGAATCTTTCGTCATTCTTCGGATGTTAAATAGAAATTCGCTCCTGTTCAGAAGGGGTCTGGTCAGGGTCATATCTTTTGGGTCACAGATAGATGGGCAGAAAATGAGCTTCTGTTTGTGTGCACTGGTCTGAGGTTGAGACTAACTTGGAGGTTTGAGTTTTCTGGCTAGTTGAAGAGGAGAGATGAAATGAAGATGGTATGCATGGCTGGTTACTGGTTGTGAAAGCCGGAAGTGACTGGCTGAGACGAGGGAGGGGTCGTTTGAGATGTGGTGTTTCCGCTGTGAAGTGGTACGAAACTCCATTGTTGAGGATGATTTCAGCAATGTTTTTAACGTCGTTACGATTTTGACGAACTGCGTTGGTAAACCTGCGCCGATTTTATGTGGCTTTGTATTTTGTTTCGATTGTGTTACGGATTTCTTCAGTGGTGATTGAAGGGTAAACGTCCCTAAGGAATACCGAAAATAGATTATTGGAGCTTCCAGGGGTGGTGCATGTAACTGGTAGGACAAAATTCCATGGACCTCATAGATAGTTAAAATCGGATACGGTTAAGGGCTAGAGGAAGATGCTGCCTGTGCATAGAATCCTGGTTTTGGTTGCATCGAAGGATGCCCCTGTGTTTAAATTCTTCGATGAAAGCTATGATTTGGCTCGGGGAGAAGTCTATAGGTAGGCCATTGAGGATTGTGATACTGGTAGGTGAATATTTTATGACAAAAGATTTTGGGTTGGGTTTAGTTTCTGGAATGTGTATTATTATAGTTCCTGATGTAAAAGTGCCTTGGGGCCATTCTTTTAAGAGTCAGTTGAGGTCACTGGCCTTTGCTCCTTTGACAAGGACATCACTCTTGGCTAAACGTTTGAGGCTGAGATATTGGCGTTTGGCTTACATCTTTTGATTTCAGCTGCAAGTTCTGGTTCTCTGTATTTTGTTGGTACTCCTTAGATGATTATTGAGAATTGTGAAGGTTTTGTGTGTATAGTATTTGTTTGTGTGGTGTTAGTTATCTTTGTTTCTTGGATGCTACTAAAATGAAGTCACTTGTATCTTCATTTGCTTCCAGACTTTCTTGTGGGTGTAGTTGCTTATCTTCGTCTGTTTATTTTTGTTTCAGTTGTTGTGCTTGTGTGTTCTCGTGTGTTTCTTTATGTTGTGCAATTGTGGGGCATATTTATGCACTGGACTGAAGAGTAGTCTTGTAGTTGGATTTGGTAAAGACTAGTTAATTGGATAGTTAGATGATTCAATGAGTGAAAGCAAAATGTTGTTATGGTCAAATTGGACCTTTCTTACTAGTGGAGTATCTCAGGGATCAATTTTTAGGTGTTTAATTTTTATTATTTACATTAATGGTATTAATTAAGCATAATTTAATAAATTAGTAAAGTTTGCTGATGTGATATATTTCGGATAACTAGCAGAGCAGAGGAGTTAGGCTCGCTAACAACTAGAGGTTTTCGTATCTCGTGCTTGGTTATAGATTTCCCGACGAACTATCATAAAGTTAAATCATAAGCCAAAGGTTCAAAAGTTTTTGAAATTAACAGCTGTTTACATGAGAAAAATGGCTGAAAAACTAGATTCACAATCCCATTCAAACACATACCTATCAAGACCCTAGATGCAGCTCCAAGGAATTGTGACTTTTGTCTGTTTAAACATGGTCTTGGAATATGACGTCCAGTACAATATACAGTCTGTGGAAAGTTTATTAAGATGTTTGGCTTAAAATTACCCTTGCGGTCTTTTGGACAAACTTGTTACAATGGAAGTTGCAATGTCAAGCAATATTGCTTATTTGTTCTCATCTGACTGAGCACAATTGACAATGAAGGAAATATTCAGGAAGGTTTTTACTATTGAGCATCTTGCCTTAAACCTCTATTGGATGTATTATGAAAATACAGTGGAAAATGTTTTGTTTAAATTTCCTACTTAAGTAGGTCTGTATTGCACAAAAAATGTTTATTGAAATACATTTTGGTAAGTTATAAATGGGTACTTTACCTGGAAGTAACATTATTCAATTGAGGAACCAATAAGTATAATTCATTGTATATTTCAACTGTTACCTGTAGGCAAAAGCATGCAACTACAGAAGTGAATCATGTGTATATGTATTAAACAACAAACACACATTTGTTACCTGTATATTACAATAGAGAGTTAAATGTTATGTTTTTATGAAATTATTGTATTCCTGCTCCAGGTCAGCAAGAATTCAATCCATTCTAGCTCTTCTCTCTCTGTCAGTCAAAATGAATCACTCTGTATTTTTATAGTCTATGGTATGTTCCGAATCTATTGTGTGTTATGTCATGGTTGATGTATTTGTTTTCATTAGTCTAAAAGCGTCTTTATGTCCTTTGAAACATTGTCCCAAATGCCTCTTCTATGGATCTTTATCCACAAATGCACCGTATTCCGTCAATTACGACTTAAAGCACAGTTGTAGGGTTTGCTTGTTACTCATATTTCAAACTAATCACCAATAGCTGTTATTGTACATTTCTAACCATTCTTCTGATAGAAGTTTCTACATAATTTTTAATTAGTCTGTTGGTTGTTTTACGTTGGTTAGGATACTGCAGAAGATTTGGATTGATTTGAAACAAGTTTGAATTTTGTGCTTTTTTGCAGGTCTTCTGAATACTGTAACAGACTTTTGATATGAAATGGAGAGTGATGTTGCAATACTGTTTTAATGGCAATTTATTGGTTGTCCTGTTGTTCCGAGTAATATATTTCATCCTTTTATAACTAACTTAGAATATATCTTTAGTCAGTTATATTCAGATCTATGATATTCTTGTTACCTGAATTTCGAAAGGTCATGAACATGAACTATTCATTTTACTCAGGTAGATTTGCATGTGGAAGACTTAACACATGAAAAAAAAAGTAAAAAGCCATGTCAATCTCATATAATATTATCTATATACTACTTAAACTCTGAGAATGTTTGCTTGTCT
>NW_013665971.1:341736-352215 GCF_000517525.1 Limulus polyphemus | reverse complement strand
GGGAAGGCCTATATGACATAGTGGATCGTCTCTCAGATGTGACTTTTCAGATAAAATGTGGTCGGCGAGGTAAGCCAAAAGTGGTGGATGCCAACAGGCTTTGGCGTTATCACTGTCCAGGACATTTCAGTTGGGACGAAGTGAACAAAGGAACAAATGACGCTGCTGAAGAAATGTCACCTGAAAAAGCCACTGTCGAAGAAGAAACTCTACTCAGTTTTGAGAAGGGAAACGGTGAAGCTCTTGATGAAGTTACTACCACTGATGTGACTGTTACTGACGATAGGACATTTCCTGATGAAGCAGATGAACCTCACGTGAAGCAAAAGCCAACGAGATGGAGACCAGTACGGAAGAAGATACGTCTCGTAAAATTAAGAGACTTTGTTGAATTGTAATTTTGAGTTTGTAATTCTGTACATTTAATTAAGTTATTGTTAATTGTTATTGGTTTAATGTAAGTGGCTATTGTTCGGGACGAACAATACTAAGGAGGGGGCAGTGTTGCGTCAGCGAGGTCACGTGACAAGTATCACGCTACCTCCTTCTAGAAATATCCTGTTCCTTCGTGAATTGTCGGGAGACTACTAGATTGGGGGTAGCTGGTATATGTAATATGGTCACAACGTGACGAAAGGTGGAGTAGTTGAACTGCAGTCAGAGAATGTGTAATTGAACTGAGTATTGTTGAAGTCGAGCACGTGAGACGTTTGTTTTAGCGCGACTGTTGAACTTAAGTGTATCGCAACGTTATATTCAGAAAGATTAAACCAGTTTTATTAAAGAAAGGACTTGTGTCGCTAAAGTTTCGTCGGAACGAATTTACGGAAAATTAACTAACGAACCGAGACGTAACAACGATTTTAGATTTTGCTGAAGATCTTCAAGGATTGAAAACCATTCCTATCGGCACCCAGGTTGAATCCATAGACTTACCGCAGTCCCACCGGGGACTCAAAGAAAAAAGCAGTACAAAATGACACGATCTCTTCAAGGGCATTTAACAACAATTAAAACCTAAAGGTACTGATACACTGCAGCCATTGAGAAGAGCAGGCTGATATCGTGCAAAAAATTGTACCACATATATTCAGCATAATTGCTTTTGGTAATTGTATAATATAATATTATGTGCACGCTGGTAATTTTGGCTGTGAAACATCTGGTGAAGACTCATCCCTTTGCACCAAGAACATTGAAGCCTCCCTCACCTTCACTTCTGCTCCATTAAATCATAAAGTTGTAATGAAATGCACGAAGAAATAAGCCGGTATAATGTTTACACATTATTCTGTGCAGTATACATACTTACATGTAGACACATATATGGAATGATAATTTGGACTCCAATATTATCGTATGACCTATCACTTTCTTTGTATAAAACATTCAACTCTTACACTTACACTTGTATAACTATATATATTATAGAAAATAAGTGTAGATATTTTGTTGTATCAACACTAGCAGTAAACATTGCTGGGTATTCGCACTCCCCCCCCCCCAAAAAAAACTATTATTTGATGCTTGATACTCCTGAGGGGGAGGGTGGTATTAAAACTTCATATTCTAAGTATAGCTTATACGCCACAATCTGCTGATTATGTGGTTTTAAAGGCTTTTGTTTTTCAATGCTATTCATCAGCAGATCTATTTCACGTAGGACTATTATTCAAACAGTAACTCGAAACATAAATTAAAAATATTTTGAGCCTTTTTCATGACCTGAGCAAATTGTATTATGTTTGTCCAATTCAAGTCGTATTTATGCAGTCTTTTTTAACTATTCTTTGTAAAATATCTCGAAAAGTTTTAAATTTAATAATAGTCCATAAAAATTAGTACTTTTAATTCACATTACAAGTTGATGGAGTGCATATGTAGCTCGTTGAATTACAGTTTACTAAAAAAAAGAAATAAAAAAAACACTTAACCCTATAACCAATAGGAGCGTAAAACGTAGCAATATACTGGTGCAGGGGTCTCTTCAGTGTCCAATGCGGTATGAAAACGTCAGCAATAGATGGGTATCAATTAACCAACCATGTCTTGAAACTTTCTATGATACCGAGCATGTTGGATAGTGCTTAGGTTAAACTAAAGTTAGGATCGGAGAGGTGTTGTGCTTCGTATATTATTACTAAGGGTAGTTTTACGAAATGGCTGTAAAACTAAAAGTAAAGTTTGTTTTATTTGTTATTATTGTTGCACAGGTTATAAGTTCTTCGACAGCACTTAAAGGTGCAGTTTCTTTAGATTCTTGGACATTTGACAAGGTGAGAAAAGAAAAAATAAATTAGCCTATTTTAATTTATTATTTAATAAATAACAAAGGCCAACTGCTACTGTACTACTAGTAGTAGTGCTATATTATTATTAAAATTAGTGAAATACTGCTGGTGGTAAAACTAAAATTGTAAATATTAGCAAATAACTGTATGATTGAAAAGTACTGGATATAGCATGGTTAGTTATAACCTGTAGGACATTAATTTATTTACATCTTTGAACATTTATTCCAAATTGCATGCATAGTTGAGAAGGCGGGTGCCTTTTGTATATATTTAATGTTTTTCATGTCTGGCTTTTGCATACATTTCAGATATTACATAACAAATATTTAATAAGAATAATAATTTTAGTTGTTTTTCACTTTCTGATAATACTGAGTGTGTGAAAAAGAAGTAGAAATGAAATTAAGCAAGCCATTAATTTCAACATGTAGAGGCTAATATTTATAATGTATGTTATTATAAATATTTTGTCCTGCAGGTCATTGCCAAATATAAGACAACTTTAGTAAAGTTTGATGTAACATATCCTTATGGTGAAAAAGAAGATGAATTTGCCAAAGTAGCAGAAGCTGCCCGTTTCTCTTCTGATTTACTTATTGCTGAAGTTGGAATTCAAGGTAATGAACTAACATTTAGTTTTAGTGATGGTTTTTTTAATACTGAAATTAATGTGGCAGTTCTTTGGTTCAATTAGGTGAATAAGCACAAGTTTACTTGCGAGGAAAACTATCATTTTTACAGAACTTCTCTAATAGGTTAGCATGAAATTGTAATAGCATTATGTAATAATTTCTTACAGAGTTGCTGCAATTGCAAATCCACAATAACAATTAGTAATAAATAGTCTCCATCACGAATAACATGCAAATGGCAAAAAACTTGTGTAACTGCTCTGCCATAAGTCATCATTTGGGTACCCATTGCTATTAATAGTATTTGTGGACCTTAACCCAAGAGCACCTCTTTTAACCTCTTTACGAAATTACAAACTGAAGCAGGATTGTCACATAAAGTTTCATTCTGACTACACTTGGCCAACATAGTTGCTACTAAGTGAGAAATGTAATATTGTATATTAAATCTGTCTTGTGCTATAAATAACTAAAATACATATTGAATTAATTAAACGTAATACTGTAAATTACTATAAAGTACAGAAATGCATATAAATTTAAGTTTTATTTAATATGTATGGCAAGTTCCAGCTATAAGCCCAACTTCTACAGAACAATAGCATAGCCTATATGTATCTGTCAGGTTTTACTTGTTTTAGTCTACTATAGCATATGAAGGTGACCTTGCTAAAGTATGTACAATGGCCTGTTTGGTAAAGCTATGTTAACTTCTAAAGCTTTATGATAGTCTTTTTTTTTTAACTGCATTTAACTGAATTTACCACCAAATGGTGTTCCCTGTGTCTGTTTAAGGATGTGTGAACCATGTCTAGATGGCCTAAAGTTTAATTCCCATTACTACCAAACTTGCACACCCTGTCGTTGTTTTAGCAAAGCTAATAAGTTATTAATCTTGAACTGCTCGCTTGTAGCACCAATTTGTTCTTGCTTGTATATACCATGATTTAAGGAAAACTGTGTGAAAAGATTAAATCAAATGTAATGGATTAATTGGTTTGTTGATTAATTAGCAAAAACCACTACTTGCCCAGCTCATTTTAATACTATAGGGACAAGGAATCAGTATTTCTTAACATGTGTAAGTATGTTTTCACGTGGAGCATGTGTTTGTAATGTTAGTTTAAAGGTTTAGCTTTGATATGGCAAAAAAAAACTATTTATAAAACACTTGCCAATCTGCTTAGAAAAATCAGGTTCTAGATTGTATTCACATCTTATCATTATGTGACAGTTTATGTGGTTACTTTCAATTATGCTCACTTGTGGCTGAACTAAAAATGTTAGTATTAAAATGAAGTAAAAAAGATTCTCTTTCTATTGATGGAATATCTCCTGAATAATGTCATTAATTCTACAAGTAAGTTTTAAAGAATAGAGATGCATTTCCACAAACTGTTGCAAAGCAAAATGTTGTGTAACAACAAAAACAAGGTTTTTACTAATTAACCTGCCAAGATGCAATAGTGTATATGTAGGTTACATGATGTCCCATAGAAAGAAGTTAAAGAACATTCAAGAAGCTCGAAATTGGAAAATATTAACTTCACTTTTGCATCACACCGTTTGAATACTAAGCATTAAATCGTCCAGATAAAAAAAATAAATAAATAATAAATGTCTCTAAGTAACTAAACTTGGAAGTTTTAGAAATTAAAAAAAAGTTCAGGCAAAATTCTAAACAACTAAATCAGCTTAATGCTAGCACGTTTAATTTAGGATACAGGTTTAACTTGTATGGGGTCATAGAGTAACCCCATATTGGCATTCTAGGGTTGAGACCTTATCACTTCACTTGTGCTTCAGGGTGAGTGTCAGTTACTTCCAATTCTTTGGATAAGCACACACACACCTGTTTACAAATTAGTTCAGTCTGTACCTGATAATGCCATTTACTGGTGAAACCATGATTGTAATAAATATTTGTGAAATATGCAGTTGTCTTTGTTTTCTTCGAAAATTAATTAAAAGAATATTTGTTCTTTACACTTGTCAAATAATCAATTATATAGA
This sequence comes from Limulus polyphemus, assembly GCF_000517525.1. Lineage (NCBI taxonomy): Eukaryota > Metazoa > Arthropoda > Merostomata > Xiphosura > Limulidae > Limulus > Limulus polyphemus. The sequence continues at coordinate 347,276 of NW_013665971.1, read as the reverse complement.
CCCTGTGCATTTTATTTTTTTTGGCAGATTATGGGGATAAAGAAAATTCAGATATTGGTGAACGTTTCAATGTGAAAAAGGATGATTTTCCAGTACTAAAACTTTTTGTGGAGAAGTCAACAGATCCTATAACTTACACAGGAGATTTTAAAGCGGATGCTATAAAGGCTTTCATTCGACAACATTCCAGTAAGTTTTGTTGTTGCAGTGATTATTTTGGCTATTCTTAGAATTATATCAGCATGAGGAAATGGTGTTAAAATTACTGACAAAACTTAAGAAGTTCCAATTATCATTATCAATAAATATAATTTTAATGTTTTTTTTTTTAAGATACCAAGTAAACATTTTACATATTTATATAAAAAAAAAACAACAGGTGTGAAATAATAATGCTTAGATACGGCTTGAATGGGTAATGAAGAAAAACTTTTCTTCATTACCCATTCAAGCTACCTCCAAGCATTATTAGTCTCAAAGTGGGTTCCTTGTTATCAAAGGTGTGAAATAGTATGATTCAAATCACAAAAGTAAAATAACCCAAATGTTTTCATCCAAAAAAAATGTAGATTTAAAAACAAACTTCCCCCTGAAATTTCTTTCTGACTTGAGCCAAGTCATTTGGTACCATTGGAATCCTACCCAGAAGCAACATAAGTGTTCAAATTAAGTAAGGGGTATATAATATTATCTTGGACACATAGGTAGTATTCAGTAAATGTTTTTTTTTTTTTTAGATGTCAGACTGGTGCTTAATAAGTGTTTACCACAGTTTGATGAGCTAGCAGAAAAGTTTGTATCAACAGAAAAAAAAGAAAAGCAGGAAAAGATTCTTAAAGAAGCTAAAGATTTAGCAGCAACTTTAGATAAAGAAGAAGAAAGAAAATATGGGGATGTGTATGTGAAAATGATGCAAAAAATTATTGAAAGAGGAAATGGATTTGTTGCTAGTGAAGCTGAACGTGTGAAAAATATAAAAAATGGAAAGATTACTGATGCAAAAAAAGAAGAAATGCAAGGAAGACTTAATATTCTGGAGTCATTCAAACAAAAAGATGAGTTGTGACAGAACTTTTAAAAACAGCTAAGTAAATATAAATGAACAGTCATTCCATTCTGCACATCATTTAAGTAGCAATATTAATGTGTGTTGTATTGTTTGATTTATTTTACACACTACTAGTGCTAAGAAATTAGTCACAAACAGAATTTCTAGTGATTTAATTCTGTTCAGTTTTCGTAAATCAATACTTCTTCCAATAGTATTGTTGTTGGCAGCACCATTGTCTCTTCCAAGATTTCAGTTTAATCTCCTCAAGTTGTAGTCATAACTGGTTTGCTTGAGGACAATGTTGTATCCTACCAACTGTCCCATAAATAAAAATCCTTTATATGTCATTCTCAAAGTGAAATGCAGCTCTCATTTATAAAAAAAATTCTGTTCTTAAAAGCAAATCTTATATAATCACTAAATGTCATGCTTGAAATTGGTTTTCTACTCCATTTGACAAATTCGATGTTGCACAGTTTTTATTTGTTTTTTACACATGAATAAGAAGTGTGTATTAAGTTATTCAAGGAAACCTAATTACAAAAGATCCCTAGAAAAGCTTAGTTCCCCCTTTTTTTACTTCTAGAGGGATATCTTTCACTCAGTCTTTATTATACACCCACACTTTTTTTTTCATTCATGTAGTCTTAAGTTTGATCTTTAAATGTTATACTATTTGATATTTAAACCGTATTTCTATAATATCAAAAAAAATTTTGAACTGATACATTTTTATAGGCTTTCACTATAATTTTCAAAAACTAAACATCTTGCAAACTTTAAAGCCATTACAAATAACTTATTTTTTAAAACCTGACACTTTTATCTTTAAGTTGCTCCTGTTTCAAGGTGTAGTTAGGTTTAGAAAATGGACAGTTTAGTACTGACCAAAAAATGTTTCTTTCTTGTTAGAAGTCTAAGCAGGTTACAGGTTATTTTGTGTTTTAATTGTAACACATCTGATATTCAGTTTGTTTTTACAAGTTCAGAGCACTTTACACTTTCAATTTTCCACTTTATAGTCAGACGAGCAAGTAAATCTTGATAATTTAAATTATTTGGATCTTCATCTGATATAAATGAAGCATGATCAATGAAATGAATGTTTATAATTATTAATTCAACTTAGTATTGCTAAGCAATAATTTTCATAATGAATTACTTTTAGAATAATTCAGTAATTTTTTTTATTTTAATAAGTGACCAAAGCATCAATTTTGTATGATTATTAACTCAGCTACAACTTGTTTGCTTCAGCAGTTTTTGTGTATGTAAGAAAAATTAAAATCTACTAGACACCTATTAGCAATTCATAATAGCTTTTTTTATTTGATTTTAGCTTTATGCCCATTTGTCAAAATTGTAGCAGTGGGTGAGTCTAACAGGGTGATTACATGGTATTGAACAATATAAAACACTGAAGTTATTAAAATGATTAACAATATTTCAACCTTAAAAAAACCAACTATACATAACATTCCAGTAAATGCTAAGTTCATTCAAAAACCATGTACTAAATTAAAATCTACTCTGAAAAACAAAATATTAATGTTACTTATAAAATACACAGTTGACATGATTTCTATATAGGAGAAACAAGTTGAAAAATGGACACTAGATTCAATGAACACAAAAACTCGACCTCCCATGTTTTAGAACATTGTATCTCAAATAAATGAAATACAACAATAGAAAATACTAACATATTAAACAAATGAAATATTAAAGAAGCTTTTCTAATACATTTACAAGAACTTAAACCTAGACTGAACCAGTACAAAGGAACACTTTTACACCTATACTAATTATTTCATCAAATGGTAATTACCATATATAATAGATTAAATATATGCATCGCCCCCTACAGTGTTATATCTATCATTAGTCATCCCACATATGGTCACTTTTTCAAATCTCATCCTAAATTGTTAAGCTTCTTCAAAATATTTTGCTAGAACATTCAAGATGCTAATGTCTAATTGGCTCTTTACAAATGACATACATCAGTTGACTTGTCTTCAGACATAACACAATGGCCCTAAAAGTTGGTATAAACACAATTATTCTTCCAGTCAGTGTGGATGTGTTTATGACTAAAGGTGAATTGAAAATCATCTCATTCAACAGAGAGCTGAAAGTAGGTTTGTTGAGACATGTGTTGGAGTGCACAGGCCATCTAGAACTTTCCTGTTTAAGTTTTAAAAATATATCTATATGTCCTTTAACCTTATGCTTATGAGGGTCAAACAACACATCACAATATCTTTACAGTTACATTAAAAAAATTGAACTTTATTATGAACATATCAATTAAAACATGGAATCAAAAAGTATGTTTATAATTCAAAGTTTATTATACAAGCTTTAAAAGGAAATATTTAAATTATCAAACTGTGTCACAGCGTACAACCATTTAGAAACAGATTCTAGATGATGATGTGATAGTATATAATTTTGAACCTCTTTTTGCTTTACCCACTTCATCTTTTAAGAAACGTTTAGTTGTCAGAAATTGCCATTTTCTTATTTCATTTTAGTTTTAGTGGATACAGTAGTTCAAAGAAAAACCTGAAATGTGTTAAAGTTACTGCACTGAGCAGTAATGGAATTTTTTTTAAACATAATTCAAACTTAGAAAGCCAACTAAATTACAGTAATTAATGTACAATTTAGTTAAATGTGTAACATTTCTGGTTTTCTAAAATTTGTATGTGAAAGTTACTTAAGTCTTAAATTTCTTTTATCTAAAATATAAAAATATATAATATGTATTATGTTACATAAATGTAATGAAAAAAATATTTTAAAATGCATTTTTGTCACCATACTTTGTAATGTACAAGAAACATGATAATAGCTAGATGTGCATGATGCAATCTGGTCTGATTACTTGCTATTTCACCTGATCACTTACTTATTATCATGTAACTAAACTCATTTCAAACACAAATAAAACAGTAAAGTTAAGAAGCCTAAAGCTCTTCTGATAAGTGTATTACAACCTGCAATCATTCTAAAAAAAGGGGGCATTTTAGTTTAAATTTTTTTGGGTTTTGCTGCAGATGATTTCAATAGTGTTACAGAAAATAATTTAAGCTGTTCTAAAAGTTTTGTAAATTATGAAAACTCTGATAAAAAGTATTTCTTTTTTAACATGAAACACTTTTCACTCAGATTGACTTGCTAAAGGCATAGTAGATTCATACAAATTTTTAGCAAAAATACTTTATTAAACAGTAATTTTTGTTTGTGTATACACAACATACTTGTAATGTTTAATAAAAACTTTCCAGATGCTATGAACATACATTTAGTAAATTCAGTTACAGCCCATATGTAAAATGAAAATTATAAATGCTTTAACTTCTCTATCACCGAGGTTCCAATATAAACTCATTCGAATGCTGACAAAGTGCGGTGGTGAGCTTTCATGTACACTAGTTTTACATATAGAAAAAGCTAATATTCCAAGAATATTAATTTAAATCAGAAATAGTATTGATTATAACTGGATGCCCAACAGAGATCCAAGGATAGTATGTTATAAACATCAACATATTTAATGAATTCTCTATCCTTTATTTCGTGCCAGAATCGGATGGCATTGACCCTACCTCCATAGAAAGTACCACAAACTCTTTCATGACTTGTGAGGGAATGCTGTAAAATTAACATTAGATTTCATTACATCAAGTTTATCTTCCCACAAGAGCTTTTAAGTTGTTACTGTTTCTCTTGAGTTTGTTTTCTTGTGACCCACAGTGGTGTGTTTGAGATATTTTTTGTGATGGTATCTTAACACCTGTGACATTCATGATAGTAAAAACCATAAGACTTGTAAATAGTGTTTTTTCATTACACAATTAATATTCTCTGTAACCGAGTATTTGTTTTTCTCCACTATCGGGACATACTGAATGGTGCTCTTCTTGAAATTTCTGTATAAAGTTCAACCATTTGGTACCAGCCAGGCTGTAATTATCAGATATACTGTAAGCATGGCTCAGGGGAGAAGATTATGGAGAGATATATACTTGCTCCTGTACATCAACATACATAAGTGATGGTAGGGTATCTAAAGGGAGTCAATATCACACAATGAAAGAAACTTTCTTAGCTCATAACTTTATACATTTATTATTTTGACCTTTCAGCCATGCCTGGCTAACAATACAGAAGTTACAATGACGTGGCTCATGTGCACTCATGTTATCGTATCAAACAACATAAAACTAACCTTGTCTTGCCTGTGTTTTAGTAGACTAGTATTTTGTAAAATAGTCACAATACAATTATTATACATTATATATGTATAGAGATTATTGCTATTTTGATATAAGTTCTTCCTAAAACATATACCAGTAAATAAAGAAGTAAAGCAAACAATTATCTTTTCTAGTTACGACCTTTGTACTCAAGTTGCTGCTTGACGTAGGTTGCTAAGCCTTTAAACATTTTGCACGTGGAGGATATGAAAAAATTTTTTTTT
>NW_013665971.1:329505-341484 GCF_000517525.1 Limulus polyphemus | reverse complement strand
CCTGCAAGCCTGTTAAAATGACTAAGAAAGCCACTAGGGGGACATCCTGAGCTTCAGATTGGTTATTCATATCATATATAGAAGTGTATAAAAGGGTGCATTTCCAAAAATGGAAAGAGGTGAGCGGGATGCCACCATGTTTGATTTATTACGTGAGCAATATCTTAGCAAATAGAAAAGATAAGACCTTCTTATTTATTATTCTAGCTTGTCAATATCTGTAATTTGAGTTTCTAATTCGTTTGAAATTAGACTTAGTATTTTGACTTCACAAACATCTAATTTGAACCAGTGCTGCATTCAACATACCACATGACGGACAAAAATCTATCTTTATCTGTGTTTTTAATATTTACTTTTAATTAAGAAATTAAGTAATGTATAGTACTAAAATTTGAATTATAATCTACAGTTTGATACCAAAGTTATTTACAGAAATTCATGAAAGACTTTGAACGAGTACGAAGATGTTACATGGTCGGTCAAATTAATCACCTCGTGTTAACAGTAAATAAAACATTTTCTTAAAACAAAAATCATGCCATGTAGCAATTAACTGTTTGACTCCTGATAGGTCTCAAAATCATAAAACATGTATTTCAGAGAAGGATCTCCAACATATGAAATATACAATACGTTTTACAGGCTGCATGCATTTAAAATGTGCACTGATAAAACATAACAGTCTGTAATAACATCAATATGCTTATTGTGATACCAGAAGGAAATTTCATTGGGATAGTAATGATTTTTAAATAACACAATTCAAGTTATCTGATGGAAGAAAAAAAAACTTGGATATCTGGATGGTAATTAAACTTTAATATTTCTTAAGTACTTCTCAGACCTAAAGGAACCTCCCTTGCTTCTTACAGTTCCATCATCATCAGAATGCTCAAGACCTCAGGATGACTGAAAAGGAAACAAAAAAAAAGGTGTTCTTAATTATAGATTATTATAATAATATGAAAGTGTGAAAATATTACCATAATATGAAAACTTACCACTTGTCTAGCTGCATGATACGCTTGCTAGTCATTTCTACTTCTAGCCTGTCATTATACTCGGATGTTAGTCACGATGGGTGAAATTAATCAACTCAGAGCTGTGAACATGTTTTTCTCTCCATTTCACTGGGACTAATGGACAATGGCTCCAATTTCTATATAGAAATAATAAATATAGATGTATTCATTCCTATCTACAGCAGTAGTAGATAATACTTATCTTATCATTTGTAATTATTTATAAAAAAAGACTAGTGTATAAACCACTGTATTCTCAAAGCACCAGTAACTTATGAGAAACATGACTCACCACTGTCAAACTTAGTCAAGTTACAGAATTTTGAGAGCACTTTATTCTTATGTGGTATTAGTGTATGTGGTTTATAACAAACATATAATTAATAATTCCACTTCTAATTGTAAATGGTGTTTCTGGAAACATAGAAGATGCTACTCAGATGCTACTTTTTTTGTTGTTGTTAAAAAACCTATGTGGTAAGTGTTGTATACCTTTTATAGTTAGTATGACTTTCTTTTTTTGTTACAAAAAACAGATCTTGAAAAGATACATTTAACTGAAAACCACCTATAAAGATTATCATAGTGTGACATACCATAAGATGGTGTCATATTCTCATGATTTACATGTTAAGAAAAATTTTACATTTACACAATCTTTTGTTCAGAATAAATGGTTTCCTATAAAGTTTAATATATAGAACATAAGATCAAAGGTCATAAAGTGCTTAAGAATTGAAACAGAAGTATATAGATAACGAATGGCTGAAAAATACAATTTCAAACAGTTGTGGAGCCTATAAAAAAAACTTTTTCAATTGGAAATATTGTATTGTCTTTAATTAGTTTAATGCATATGATAATTTAGGTTACATTAACGTGAAATATAGTCCATTTCAGGACTATGTAAATTACAGGCTAAACTAGTATATGGAAAACCATATATGTAAACAATGAATTACACTCAACAAATAGTGAAACTGTACTAAAAAAAAAGCATAAGAATTCATGGCTTAAAAACTATCACCCAAACCTTTTGGGGATAAGTATATTTTTAAAAAACTGTTTGCAACCCTGATCCAGCTAGTTTATATTCTAAACTACCTTCACCAGAATCTACATAACTGTTAGGTAACAAATTATGTATTATAATTCATCATTTAAAATAGTTTATACATGTACAAAGATAGAAAACTAAAAAACAAGACGGAACTTTGGAGTCATAGCAGTAGACACAAATAAATAAATTTAATTTTTTAAGTGATATACAAATTATTTGGATAAGCCATGAATTACATTGGTTCATACACACATACATACATAATTAAATTACGCTTTTTTTTTGCAGTAAAAGATCAGAAGCGAACATTCAACACTAAGCTTTATGGCTCTTCAGTCCGCCCGTCCGCATTTTCATCATTTCTAAAATATTTATTTAAAAAAAATAATACAAACTTATAATTTGAACTGAACCAGTACCTCTTCTTCTCACCTTTTCTCAACTAATGGAGTAGCCATAGTGGTATCAATCTGGAAAAATGAAATACAGAATAACTCTAAAGTGCACATGAAACACACACTCATCTTTATTAAAACTGCACAATATATGAGGAATAAAATGATTTACATCATTTCAGTCTTTTATTTCCCATTTCATATAATTATGTGCCAGACATCTTTAATAGTTAAGGACATTCTAAGAACTTAAAAATTATCTCCCAAGCCCCTCTGGGGACAAGTAGAGTCAGCAACTGTATATACCTTAAGTAGAATATTACATATTCATTCAAAATAAACTTTGTACGCATACAAGGATAGACACTGGCACTTAAAAACCCCTGAATGAACTTTGGAGTTATGGCAGTGCACACGAATAATGTATAACAAGGTTTAACTTTAGTGAAACAAAGAATTTAGATAAACGATGAATTCATCTGGTTCAAAGACTTAAATAACTTTTTTTTTGCAGTAAAAGATCAGAAGCGAACATTCAACACTAAGCTTTACAGCTCTCAGTCCGCCCGTCCGCACTTTCATCATTTCTAAAACATTTATTACGAAATCACATTCATAATTTGAACTGAATAAAATATTTACCAGTATCTTTTTTTCTTTTTCTCTCGACTAACAAAGTAGCTATAGCTATGACGATCTGGAAAAGAAATATAAACTCAATGACTTCAAAATGCACATAAAACACATTGAAGACATTATTAAAGATTACACACGAGTCATTAGTGATAAAATAATCCACACTACTTAACCCTTTCAACCCAGGCTCAGTCCCTCTGTCCGACCTTGTAACCATTTTGCGCTTGTTATAGTTTTCATGCTATAACTTTTAAATTATTAAGCAAATGTTAACAAAATTTGGCAGTTTATCAGTAAACATTAAGATGCTTTCATACGCAAAGTACCTAATTTTTTATTTATTAAGTTTTAAGGTTTATAATGCAATGTTTATCTCAGTTTTTTTTTTCCTTCTTGCATGTTGCCTATCTATTGTGCAAAGTAATTTTCATTTTAAGATTAAAAATACTTTTATGCATCAGAAAATTTTGAAATTTCACACGCGAAATCTTTATAATGTCTGGATAGTTATCAAATGTTTCTTAAGAAAAACTTTATATTTTATATGTTATTTTCAGTAATTAATCTCTGGACTGGTTCGGTAAATTTGACTGATCTCACAACCACCATAAAAAATTAGGAAATAAAATATAAATTATGCCTCTTTCATTCGAGAATGAACACAAATTATAACACGAAATCATAAATGTTTAGACTAAATAGCCTAAATCTCATAACATTATACATTTATATAAATATTTATTATTTTTATTATATTGACCTTCACCCATGCCTGGCTAACAATACAGAAGTTACAACGATGCGGCTCACGTGCACTCATGTTACTGTATCAAATAACATAAAGGTGACCTTTGGTCTGTACAAAGTAACCTGTCTTGGCTGTGTTTTAGTCGACTAGTATTTTGTAAAATACAGTCACATTTCAATTATTATACATTAAGTATGTATAAAGATTATGGTTATTTTTAAATAAGTTTTAAAGTTATTTTTCCTAAACATAGAACAGTAAATAAATAAGTAAAGCAAACAATTATATCTTATTTGTACTTCTTTGCTGCTAGATTTATGTTGATAAGTCTTTAAAAATTTTGCATGTGGAGGATATGAAACAAAATTTTTTTTTAGGTTTTATATATATACTTTTGAATGAATAAAAAATCATAAGTTACTACATCAATACCACAGAATTCTACTATAATTCATCAAACATGGTAACTAAGTATTATTTGGGTCTAAAAAATGAAATTTCAAGCAGACTAAAGCCCTACCTCATTGAAATCTTGATTCAAAAGGAAGAAATGGCAGAAGGAACATTAGAATGGCCAAGAAAACCACTAGGGGGATATTCTGAATGGTTATTCATGTCAAACATGGAAGTAAGTGTATTTAAGGGAGCATTTCCAAAATTGGAAAGAGGCAAGCAGTGTGCCACTGTATGTGATTTATTATGTGAGCAATATCTTAGCAAATAAAAAAGATAATACCTTCTTATTTTATATTCTAGCTTGTCAATATCTGTAATTTGAGTTTCTAATTTGTGTGAAACTACAGACTTAGTATTTTGACTTCACAAACATCTGATTTGAACCAGAGCTGGATTCAACATACCACATTACACACAAAAATTTATGTTTACCTGTGTCTTTTTAATATTTACTTTTAAACTAACAAACTGAGTAATGTATAGTTATAAAATTTGAATTATAATCTACAGTTTGATACCAAACTTAATGACATAAATTCATGAAATAGTAGTTCAATAAAGGAATGCGAGTCAAGAAACAAGATGACATGGCCTTTCACCTATGACCCATAACAAAAGGGTTAAACGACTTTAGAAAACATTTTACTGGCCATTCTATCTAATTAATTGTTCAGTGCTGTAAAAGATGATATATAGACTTTGGTTTTAAATGATACTTTTTGGGCTAAAAATCATCAACTATTTTCCTGAACAAGTTGATTTTTTGTTTAGAATCTAAAATAGAACAATGTTCAAATGAAAAAGCAACAAATTAATCTTGAAATCTTAAACTTTACTTGATTACTATTAATTAGGTAATTTTGAAATACAGATTGGGCATATCTAATGCTATCTTTGGCAGCAATCATATACATCTTGAATAACACATCATGTATGACAGGTTTTCATTCAAAAGTGGAGATAGAAATTGGTACTTAAAACCACTGACTAATTTTTGGAGCCATGTCAATTCACATAAATAATAAAGTATTTAGATAAACCAGGAATTTATCTTGTTCATACATATTAAACCCTTTTGCTACTACCTCTGTGGATTACACCAACCACGAGACCCTAAAGTAACCATCAGTTTCCATACTACATCTTTTAAAATGTTTTGTGCATCTTCATACAATTTCTCAAGATTTTTAGTAAACATATTACGAGTCGTGTGTATAGATAAAAAAATCAGAATTTTTAATCAAGTATTTTTACTAAAAAATTTGTTTGTGAATATGTGGTGTCAGAGTGATTTACAATTTAAGATTAAAAATCCTTTCCTTCATCCCAAAATTATTAAATTTCACTTGCATAATGTGTAAAACTTTATATTTTGTTATTTTCTCTACCCTAACTCCATACACATTTGGTCAATTTGGCTGACAGCGTAACCATTATAAAAAAAAAAAAAGATTATTTTAGTATTACGCACCAAGTTCCAAATATTGTTCCTGAGAGTTTTTACTTCTAACTTCCAAAGAAATGGATCACTGCTCCTGCTAATGGACTGTTTACATGACACCATAAATAGCAAAAAAAGCATGTAAGGTAACAATAAGCTGATTATTCCCAGAGAAATCATTATCACGGCTCCATGAATTGCCTAACATAATAAGTAGGAGAAGATGTTTAATAATAAATAAATACATTGATATCTCAGCAAATCAAAAAGATAATACAAAAGGACATGCCATGTGACACACAAAAAGGATACTTAGCATTTTGTTTTTAATATTTTCTTTTCACTTAAGAAATTAAAACATACATTAAAATTTGAATTGCAAACTACATTTTCATGCCAATGTTATTGACATACATTGATAATAAAGTTTATTAATTAAATTTTGAAAATAACTAAAGCATCATGAGATGCAATCTTTGACTCGTCCACAGTGAGAGAGTTGAAATTACTATTTTTTTCAAGTAAAAGATCAGAAGCGAACATTCAACACTAGGTTTTTTTACTCTTCAGTCCGCCCGTCCGCATTTTCATCATTTCTCAAATATTTATTAAGAAATCACAAACTTGTAATTTGAAATGAATAAGATATTTAATGGTACCTTTTCTTTTCATGTTTTCTTAACTAACCAAGTAACTACAGCTGTTCCAATCTGGAAAAAAAAAGAGATACAAAATAATGACTCCAAAGTGCACATAAAATGCACTTGTCTTTAATAAAACTACATGATATATTAGTGACAGTGATTCAATTATTGAAAGTCTTTGGAGGGCATTTTATCTCATCATTTGATAAAAGTTGCAAAATTTTGATGACTAAACTAGGGTTACTTCAAGACTTAAAAATTATCACCCAAATGGGTAGATTAATTTTTCTGTTTGGAAAAGTTCTAAATTCAACTTATGCTTGTTTGTACAAGCAACAAGCAAGATTTGAAAACCTTTGGCAGAAACTATATAAACCCTAAGTAACAAACTATGTATTATAATTCTTCATTTTATTTGAAAAATATAAATAATTTAAATAAATCATGAATTTAACTTGTTTATACAGGCTTAACTTACATAACTACTTTACAGGCACATTGTGCTTATATATATTAAAATACACACTGATACTAGCCCTGATAATTATAACTGTTACCAAGACTATTCAGCTATAACTAAGATTTTACCTTTCATTGTGCCAAAAATGTCAGATTATGTGTTTAATTTTAAGACTTAACTAACTTTTTTTTTACTATAAAAGATCAGAAGCGAACATTCAACACTAAGCTTTATGGCTCTTCAGTCCGCCCGTCCGCATTTTTCATCATTTCTAAAATACTTATTAAAAAAAAATTACAAACTTATAATTTGAACCGAATAAGACATTTACCATTACACTTTCTTCTCACTTTTCTCAACTAACAAAGTAGCTATAGTTGTGCCAATCTGGAAAAAACAAAACAAAATAATGACTCCTAAGTACACATAAAACACACCTATCTTTATTAGAACTAAACATATATGAAATACTAGTGACAAATTGATTCACATTACTTCAATGTCTTGGAAGACATTTTACTGCTCATTTCATTCAATTATTTGCTAAATGCTGTAAAACACAATGACATCTAAACAAAACAAGTTACTTCAGGGATAACATTTATCCCCAAAGCCCCTTTGACACAAAATACTTTTTTTAAAATTTGAAAATAAAATAACACTTGTTTTGACAACAAATTTAGCTTGAAATCTTGATACTTAACATCATAAGGTATTTTTAAAAACAGCACAGAGGAGAATGAGAAGAAACTAGGTCTTACCCTACACTACCTTTGGCAGTAACTACATAAACCTTAAGTATTATAAGTTTTCATTCAAAATAGTTTTAACTAGTAAAGAGACAGAAATTGGCACTTAGAAACTACTTACTGAAACTTTGAGGTCACAGCAGGATTCACAACCAATAAATAACAAGGTTTAACTTTTAAGTAAAATATAACATACCTTTACCCTATTGATACACATTTCTTTAATAACTTTTTTTACAGTAAAAGATCAAAAGCAAACAGTTACCATTAAACTTTACAGCCTTTCAGTGTGACCACCAACAATGTCATCACTTCTCAAATATTTATGAGAAATTCACACTTGTAATTTGAAATGAGTATGATATTAATTAGTACCTTCTCACTTTTTCTCAAATAAAACAGCTATAGCTATACCAAACCGTAGAAATAAAAAAAATGACCAATTCTTAGAACATTTTACTTCCCACTTCATCTAATTACTTGTAGATGTAAAATTCAGAAGACATCTAAACCAAGTTAGGGATACTTTAGGACTAAAAACCCCTTGGGGACAAGTATATTTTTTTTGTTTGGAAAAAGTACTAAAGCAAAACAATTATTGTTTGTACAAGCAACAAGCTAGACAAGAACTTGATACTTAATTGATTAACATTAATGTGGTATTTCAAAAATACGTCACGAGAAAAAATATTGACCGAAACCCTTATCTCGTCAGTTCACATATTACCCTACCTATGGCAGCAACTACATAAACCTTAAAACAAACTGTATTGTAATTCTTCATTCAAAATGGCTTACACACATACAAAGATAGAAATTGATATTTTGGAGTAACAATAAGCACATACAAATAATAACGTTAATTTTCAGTAAAATATAAATAATTTACATACACCATGAATGAACCTTTTTCACAAATATTTTTAATTACATTGTTTACAGCAAAAGATCAGAAGCGAACATTCAACACTAAGCTTTATGGCTCTTCAGTCCGCCCGTCCGCATTTTCATCATTTCTCAAATATTTATTAAGAAATCACAAACTTATAATTTGAAATGAATAAGATATTTAATAGTACCTTTTCTTTTCATGATTTCTCAACTAACCAAGAAACCACAGCTATACCAATCTGGAAAAAAAAAAAAAGAGATACAAAAGTGCACATAAAATGCACTTGTCTTTAATAAAACTACATGATATATTAGTGACAGTGATTCAATTATTGAAAAGTCTTTGGAGGGCATTTTATCTAATTATTTGATAAAAGTTGCAAAATTTTGATGACTAAACTAGGATTACTTCAAGACTTAAAAATTATCACCCAAACGGGTAGATTAATTTTTCTGTTTGGAAAAGTTCTAAATTCAACTTATACTTGTTTGTACAAGCAACAAGCAAGATTTGAAAACCTTTGTCAGAAACTATATAAACCCTAAGTAACAAACTATGTATTATAATTTTAATACTTTATTTTTTTATTACTATAAAAGATCAGAAGCGAACATTCAACACTAAGCGTTATGGCTCTTCAGTCCGCCCGTCCGCATTTTCATCATTTCTAAAATATTTATTAAAAAAAAAAAAAAAACTTATAATTTGAACTGAACCAGTACCTCTTCTTCTCACCTTTTCTCAACTAATGGAGTAGCCATAGTGGTATCAATCTGGAAAAATGAAATACACAATAACTCTAAAGTGCACATAAAACACACACTCATCTTTATTAAAACTGCACAATATATGAGGAATAAAATGATTTACATCATTTCAGTGTTTTACTTCCCATTTCATATAATTATGTGCCAGACATCTTTAATAGTTAAGGACATTCTAAGAACTTAAAAATTATCTCCCAAGCCTCTCTGGGGACAAGTAGAGTCAGCAACTGTATATACCTTAAGTAAAACATTACATATTCATTCAAAATAAACTTTGTACGCATACAAGGATAGACACCGGCACTTAAAAACCCCTGAATGAACTTTGGAGTTATGGCAGTACACACAAATAATGTATAACAAGGTTTAACTTTAGTGAAACAAAGAATTTAGATAAAACATTAATTCACCTGGTTCAGACTTAAATAACTTTTTTTTTGCAGTAAAAGATCAGAAGCGAACATTCAACACTAAGCTTTACAGCTCTCAGTCCGCCCGTCCGCACTTTCATCATTTCTAAAACATTTATTAAGAAATCACATTCATAATTTGAACTGAATAAGATATTTACCAGTATCTTTTTTTCTTTTTCTCTCGACTAACAAAGTAGCAATAGCTATGACAATCTGGAAAAGAAATATAAACTCAATGACTTCAAAATGCACATAAAACACATTGAAGACATTATTAAACATTACACACGAGTTATTAGTGATAAAATGATCCACACTACTTAACTCTTTCAACCCAGGCTCAGTCCCTCGGTCCGACTTTGTAACCATTTTGCACTTGTTATAGTTTTCATGCTATAACTTTTAAATTAGTAAGAAAATGTTAATGAAATTTGGCAGTTTATCAGTAAACATTACGATGCTTTCATACGCAAAGTATCTAATTTTTTTATACATTAAGTTTTAAGGTTTATAATGCAATGTTTATCTCAGTCTTTTTTTTCCTTTTTGGATGTTGCCTAGCTATCATGCAAAGTAATATTCATTTTAAAATTAAAAATACTTTTATAAGATCAGAAGCGAACATTCATCACTAAGCTTTATGGCTCTTCAGTCCGGCTGTCCGCGTCTTCATCATTTCCAAATATTTATCAATTTGAGCTGTATAAAATATTCACCATTACGATTTATTCTGTCAACTAAGGAAGTAGCTACAGCTGTGCCAATCTGACAAAAGAAATACAAAAGCAACAATTCCAAAATGCAAATAAAACACACTGAATACTATAAAAAATGACACTAATATATAACTTACGAATGAGTAAATAGTTCATATTTTTTAAATACCTTAGGTGAACATTTTACTACCTTTTCCATCTAATCAGTTTTTTTGGTGTTTTAAGAGGTGAAGCTGATAATAAACTAGAGTTGGCCCTATATACTGGTACTTTAAAGGAAGTTCATACACAACTTCAAGTTTTGTAAGAAGCAAACACATTCAGTTGGTTAAATTTTATAACTCAATTTCACAAAAAGTTAAGATTTAGTTCTTTTTTCAGTGAGATTGTTTTAACACTCTCCAGAAGGGTCACAGGTCAAATGCCTTGTCATAGCATTTGTTGACTCACATTCAAAATTTTATTGAACTATTTCATGAATTTATGTCAACAAGTTCGGTATCAAACTGTAGATTATATTTAAATTTTGGTATTATACATTATTTAATTTCTTAATTTAAAAGTAAATATTAAAAAACACATATAAACATTGATTTTTGTGTGTCATGTGGTATGTTGAATGCAGAATTTGTTCAAATTAGATGTTTGTGATGTCAAAATACTAAGTCTATACTTTCATTCGAATTAGGAACTCAAATTACTGATGCTAACAAGTTAGATTATAAAACAAGAACCTTTTATCCTTTCTATTTGCTGAGACATCAGTCATGTACTGAATCAAACACAGTGGCCCCTCCCACCTTTTTCCATTTTTGGAAATGGTCCCATAATAACATTTACTTCAATATATGACATGCGAATAACCAATCAACAGTATATACAAAATTTAAAAAAAAATTGCTTCATATTCTTCACATGCAAAAATTTGTAAAGACTTAACAACCTTTGGCAAGCAGCAACCGAGTCCAAAGGTCTAACAAGAAGAGATAAGTGTTTGCTTTACTTTATTATTTACTGTTCTATGTTTTATGAGTAACAAGTTTAAGAACTTATTTCTAAATAGTAATTATCTATGTACCTATATAACATATAATAATGGAAATGTGACTATTTTACAAAATACTAGTCTACTAAAACAGTCAAGTCAGGTCACTCTTATATTACTGGATACAGCAACATGAGAGCACGTGTGCCACATCATTGTAACTTCTGTATTGTTAACCAGGCATGGCTGAAAGGTCAATATAATAAAAAATAATAAATATATATATATAAATGTATAATGTTATGAGATTTAGGCTATTTAGTCTCAATATTTATGTTCTCGTGTTATAATTTTAGAATGAAGAAGGCATAATTTATATTTCCTAATTTTTTAAGGTGGTTACGAGATTGGTCATACAGAGATTCATTAGTGAAAATAACAGATAAAATATAAAGCATTTTTCTTAAGAAAAGTATTATAACTATCTGGACAGTATACAGATTTCGCATGTGAAGGTTGAAAATTTTCTGATTCATAAAAGTATTTTTAATATTAAAATGAAAATTACTTTGCAGGTTGAATAGACAACATG
>NW_013665971.1:322896-329484 GCF_000517525.1 Limulus polyphemus | reverse complement strand
GCTGAAAATGTTTAACTATATATTCGATGATTTTGCAAAAAATGTTCCTGGTTGTTAATTTAATTTTTTTTAACTAAAATATAATCCACTGTTGAAACTTGTGTTAAATTCTGCTGAGGGTTCATTTCCTGTCAGAAAATTATAGCCCATGTTGAAAGAGTTAACTGTTAATGTTATAATGCTAATACTAAGAGTATTACATGTACATATTATTAATATTACTATTAATATGTAACAATACAATACTGTCAATAGTAAAGATTAATTTATTATATTTATACACTAGTCTATATTATTTATTATTGAAAATAAAATAATAGTACTAGTAGTAGTAATACTGTAATAAGGCTTCAGATTTTAAATAACTTATTTTTGAAAACTATAACAAATAAAACTAGAAAATTAACAATGTAAGACAACATACAACTACTGCAAAATCAATTTCAGTACCACTTAAAAATAAAATCGTGCTAAGAGTAAGACCCACCGGCCACGTTGTTCCCTACCTGACTTCACTCAAACCCGTATATGTAAAGTTGTCCAAACTTTTAAACAATACCTAAAGCGATATGATGGTATTCATATGCTTATATTTTTACACTTTATAGCTTTAAATATATGTTACATCACCAATAGTTTTACTACTAATAATATTAGTAGGCTATAAATTAATAGTGGCAGTTGCTACGTACATGGTGCACACACAATTACATAATCATCATTGTCGTTAAAAAAAAGGCTATAAAATTATTAAAAATATAAAATGAAATAAAAAGTCATAACTATCTTAAACCTTTTAACTTAGGTTATTGTACAATAATACCTCTAAATCCAAGAGATTGACTTGATTATTTCTTGTTCTCTCTGCGTTACAAATACACAACCTGATAAACTCATTCTTTAGGCAAAACTGAAGCGCCACTCACCATCAAATTCTTTTACAGACTATAATTAAAATTAGAATTGTAGCTCCAGAAAAAAAAAGAATTACGAAACAAGACAGTTGTTCATTCATTGTCCTCGTGAAAATTACTGAATTTAGGATTCTATTTCATTTTTGTTTGATAAAAACAATTGATTAAATTTGTTTGTATTTACATACTTTTTCATTATGTATCTATCTTTATATATTTTAACACATTTTGTTTTTAATTACAGGATGTATATGCCTTTAGATTTTTTCCTCACGTTGGATGATAAGAGATAAAGGGTCATTAGAGGGTTAGGTTCTCTCTTACTATTAAAAATCTGAAAGATCTTTCCATGTACGATAAAGGCAATCTTAATCAATCCCATGATATTTTTATTACTAAATTCAAAAATATTGCTCTGTCTACATTTTATAATTTTAATAGTAAGAGAGAAACAATGGCGTTGCCTTTATCAGGGCGTGTAACATGGATGTTTTTATTTAGTGACAATTCTTTTAAGGCTAAGATTTCGTCAGGGGTTAGAGTTGATTTTTTAAATTTAAGCTTTGTTTACCAGTATAGGGAAGACACGATTATATAGTAAGTTTGGGTACAGTTGGTATCTTAATTGGATTTGTGACTTTCTGTGTTAGGAAGGTGTTGGTAATGTTTTCTAATAAGTGTTGTGGATAGCAGTTACATTTCAGGATATCATGTAAGAACGAAATTTAAGAGTGTAGATTAAGATTTGTGGAGCACAGGTTGTAAGCTCTGTTTAGTAAGCATGTAACAAGGTTTCGTTTATACGTAAACGGGATAAAGCTGTCAAAGTGTGTAAGGAGACCAGTGGACGTCTTTTTTCGGTAAATTGATGTGGAAAATCCATTAGCATTACGGTTAATGAGCATGTTTAAAAAAAAGCTAAAGTATTATTATTTTCAACCTCACATGTAAATTTAATGGCAGGAGTTGTGAGTTAAGGTATTCTAAAAATTTTGAGCATTGATCATTATTATTAAAAAGAATAAAAGCGTCATCCACGTAACTTCTGTACAGAACAGGCCTAAAGTCAACTGGGCAGGTGTCAAGCCATTTCTGTTCGTAATAAGAGAGGCATTAGCTAAAGTTGGACATAGTGGGAAGCCCATCGCAACGCCATCTATTTGTTCATACAAGGTGTTGTTGAACAGGAAATGTGAATTCATAGCGGTAAGATCCAGCATGGTCTTAATTTGATTTCCAGAAAAGCCATTTAGAGGAATGTTATTACGTGAAAGCTCAGATATACATATATTAATAGTTTCATTTAGGGGAATATTTGTAAAGAGGGAGGTAACATCAAAGGGAGGTAGTTGACTTAGATCACGTTCAAAGTGGAAGGAATCCGGAATAGTATATTCATCAGTAGTGAGTGGCTGAAGCATAGGTACAAGTAATTTAGCAAGTTTGAAACTAGGTGTGCCTATAGTAGAAAGAATGGTTCGGAGTGGGAACCTGCTTTATGAATTTTGGGAAGGCCATATAACATACCAGGACGGGAGCCAGTGGGATAAAGCGAAGAAGCAACATTCTCAGATATAATATTTTTTTGTTCTTTAGTTCTCTTAGGTACCTTTGGATTTTTTTCCTCATGTTGGATGCAAAGAGATAAAGGGTCATTGTTTAATGTTTTACATTTTTAGAATCTTCCAGAATATCATGTATTTTATTAAGATAGTCATTTTTGTTCAGAATTAAAATAACTTATTTCCTATATACGACACAGAAGGGTACCCAGTCAGTTACTAGTGGGATTAACCGCAGTATTGATGGTAATTCTGTATATATTTTTATACGACTCACGTGTTATTATGGGCTAGTAACCAACAAAGTTATGACTACAAGTAATTTTGTGTATAAACAGTCTAAAAATCGATGTGTTCGAAGGAAAACGAAGTTTGATAATAAACAAGATTACGACACTTATGATATACAACATTGTTTATTAACAAAAAGGGGGACATTCATAAACGTTTCGGAATTCTATCAGATTCCATCTTCAGTATCTAAAGCTAAATAAAATAAATTTACATAAGTCTTTGGACATTGTTAAAGTACAATTGCTAAATATAACAATAATTAAACAAATAAAACACAAAACAATAATCATGGCGAGAAACTACAGCAAGAAAACACAAAAAAAAGTAAAATCAGTAATACGAACACATTAGAAAAATTCATAATTTAAATGAAGACTGCATGTTGTTCAGTGTTGGAGAGTGCTGTTTGATGTGGAGGGTTTCTTTAATAATTAATTTCAGGTCAGTATTAGACTTGCAGAGGATAGAGAAATTTGATAGTATAGGTTGATGTCCCGTTTCTTCAATATGTTGGCGTATAGAGGAAACACAGGGGTTACTCATTTTTTTTTTTTTGCGTCTTGATGGAAATTCCCATATGTTCATAAGCTCTGACTTTTAAATGGCGTTTGGTTTTGTCAATATAGGAGGCCTTACAGTCTCCACACGTGTAAAGATAGACAAGCCAGAAACAATAAGGAATGGGGAGGAGATCTTTAGTAGGGAAGAAAAATGTGAAATCCACTTGAGGGTAGTAACGAACAAGTATGCGTTTAAGAGTAAAAGTTTTATAAATTTTACTATAAAAAGAGATGTATTTATATATATTTCGTCAATATTACATAAAACTGGATTTATCATTGATAAATATGTCTATTCAGTTACTACATTAATCGTCAAATTACCGACCCGTTTTACTACATGTGAGTAAGCATATTGAGTAATTTTATATTTTTATCAGTTTCAACAGTTAATATAAAGAGCTGGTCAAAATAACTGGGGTAATCAAGAAGAAAAAAACGTTCTAATGTAATGTTACATACACTATGCAATCAAACATTAATATTTTAACTGTCAGTAGATGGCGATAGTGCAGTATTTCTTAAGAACGTATTTGTATTTAATTGGAATTATGTCCCTTTCACTCTTACTTGTGTATATGAATATTTTTAGTTTTAAATTAGTGTTAAGTTTATCTCAAAGTTATTTTTAAACCTATTTTAAATTATTTTTCCTTCAAAGATTGTGTACCGATTGCCCATTGTTCACGTGTCATTTATTTAAACACGTGCAGGGACTGTAAGGCCTTCTTTATTGGTGAAACTAGGTGTCACCTTAAAGTACGAACACTGGAAAAAAAAATGGGTATATCAATCAAAGTTGGAAGAAAGTTCCTAACTCTGCTATCTATCAACGTAATGCAGAAACAGGTCATCCGATTTTTCTCTTTAACTTTAAAACCCTCTCAACAGTTAAATATGAAGCCGAACTTCTGATAAAAAAACTAGTCGCACTCCAGTGGCACAGCGGTATGACTGCGGACTTACAACGCTAGAAACCAGGTTTCGATACCCGTGGTGGGCAGAGCACAGATAGCCCATTGTGTAGCTTTGTGCTTAACTACAAACAACAGTAATTAAGAAATATATATGGAATATCTTCACCAATACATATAAAAACATCCAAGTAAAATCTAGACTTTCATGCTGTTTTGAGGAGAAAAACCTGATAACTCTTAAACTATATTTTCTTGAATTGCTAAATCGCATTAATGTCTTCAAAGTTGGATCAAGTGTGGATCAGTTGTCCGTTGTTCGCATCTCGTTATCACAAAAGTTGCGCTCTACATTTTGGATTCAGGGGTACGTTATAGGAGTGACGGTCAAATGCCACTATTCTATCAGAAAAGAATACACAGGGTACTCGACTCGCAATCTAAGAGTCGCGGGTTCGAATCCCCGTCTCATCAAACATGCTCGCCCTTTCAGCCGTGGGGGCGTTATAATGTGACGGTCAATCCCACTATTCGTTGGTAAAAGAGTTGGCGGTGGGCGGTGATGACTAGCTGCCTTCCCTCTAGTCTTGCACTGCTAAATTAGGGACGGCTAGCGCAGATAGCCCTCGTGTAGCTTTGCGCGAAATTCAAAAAACAAACATTTACTTGAATTTTATTTATTACATAGGTAGCGCTATCATCAATTTTTTCTTTTTCAATCACAACGCCCCCCCCCCCAGTGACACAGTGGTATGTCTGTGGTATTATACTGCTAGAAACCGGGTTTCGATACCCATGGTGGGCAGAGCACAGATAGCCCTTTGTGTAGCATTGTGCTTAATAACAAGCAACAACAACAATCCCAACGTCCTCGGTATTATACATTAATTTACACAGAATTGATGTAAACTCTAGAAGTGATACAAGTATAACACAACGCCTTCACTGTTGTGGTATTTGATTGTTTTGCTCATACAACTTGATATTTAACAGAAAATATAGTTTTTGTTATATTCATACCAGGCCATTTTTCTCTTGAATTGAATAATACGTATCTATAACCATCTGTTATCTATAACCTTTCTCTTCTGGTCTATCATCACCTATGGTTTCTGCATAGTAAGAAATAGTTATGCTACTAACCTGACCAGGTGCGCTACGGAATTTTGTGAGTAAAGTGCCCAACTTCATTGTCATGCTAATTTTATAAGTTTCTGCTGTGTAACAATGTTGTTATGTTTCTCACCAGAGACTTTCATTGTTCACGAAATCGTGGTACTATTGTTTCTCTTAACATGTGTTTGCTTTTGACTTTTTTTTATTCGATCATTATAAAATTACCTACGTTGATGTGTCTGTCTTTAATCAAACAAGGTGTGTTTTATAGTTTAACAGAATGTGTAAGAATCTAGCACAACAAAGTCTGTTTTAAACAAAACAAAGATGTCGCTTATATCCCTCAAGGTTTGAAGTTCGAAAACTGCTCTCTGAATGTTAATAATGTGAATTTTATATGAAAATAATTTTGCGTTATAGATGAAAGAACATTATCTATTCCTTGTTTGTCACTTGTTTCCGTGTGCTAGATGTACAGTTTGCTGGGAACTCCATAAACCTGCTTTCTAATCTTTTCCATTTGTAACCTTGACAAACTAGGTATTTTACAGCCTGAAATTTGACGCAACAAGGCCTACAAGGTCTTGAGTAAGGACCTTGGGACGTTATTCCTTACTACGTACAAAGAGTAACGTGTCACCCTAGAAACAGAAGCAAACTAAGCATTATAACCAAAGCTTTGTTACTAAGTTCGGTGTGTTGAGAAACAAAGCTGTATGACGTAGATCAGTACACTGAAACATTGTTTATTTAAACATAATTTTTCGCTCATGACCATTTCTTTGTATCTCTAGTGACTCCACACAAAAAACTTTTTTCTAATTAACAAGAAGTATAACACCAGGGTGTTGTTAAATGTATCACAGGTTTTAGAATTGTATGTTCTGTGGTATATAAGAGAAAGAAGTTTAAACACAGACTTAGTGCTGAACAGGTCACACAAAGAAAGACGGTGTTCGAAAAAATTCTCCGCTACAACCTATTCTAACAGCACATTTAAAATACTCAAATATATGTTCATTTAGCTGTAGCCCAGCCGATAATATTCAGCTAATGATAATTAAAGTTCCTTAAATGATCAGTTTTATCTTCATGGACTTAAGAATTAAGGATTTCTTATATGAATCGATAATCAGATCCGTTTATATAGTTTTGTTTGTATTTTACTACTGGTGACCAAAAAGTCCTAACATCCTCAGGATGACGTTGTAACGTCGAAACATGTAGA
>NW_013665971.1:319343-321903 GCF_000517525.1 Limulus polyphemus | reverse complement strand
ATTCTGAACAAAAATGACTACCTTAATAAAATACATGATATTCTGGACGATTCTTCAAAATTTAAAACTTTAAACAATGAACCTTTATCTCTTAGCATCCAACGTGAGGAAAAAATCCAAAGGTACCTAAGAGAACTAAAGAACAAAAATATGCCTTTAGATTCTGAACGATGCCTAAGTATTTGTCTGTTACTATATTTATTTCCAAAATCTTTCACTTTTGGATATATCTGTAAAATAAGATACCAAAGTGCGTTAACAGCAAGAAGAGTACATTGGTATTATCTTAGGTTTGTTGATAAATTTCTAAAAGGTGTTCAAGGCCTTTATATATATTCTAGTTGTTCCTCATTATTTGGAGAACATTTAAAAAATAATTAGCAACATTTATTTTCTCTAACTTGATTAATTGAATTATCAAACCGGCAATTTCGTACTGTACGCATATGTTTTCACTATGTGTCACGATTACTAAAGTAATTATTTGTTTGTTTACAATATAGACACGAAACTATACAAAAGGCTACCGGCGCACAATCATCCATAATTTTGAACTGAAAGACTGAAGAAAAGTAGTTTACCATCACAGACAGCCGCCAACTTTTGAAAAACTCCTGTGTGACCGAATAATGGGATTTAAACATTACTGTTATAACGCACCCATGATCGCAAAGTCTGGAGCATGATTTTGCGGTATCCGAGCCAGAAACCACGAACCCTTAGATTCATAGCACGCTAACCAAAAGGCCACGCTCGGCCAGCAACCAGAAGTAATGAATAAATTTAAGCAAAAATACTGCTAGCAGCGAAGGTACCTGACTAATGACCTAGGACAGGGTAGTCGTAGAAGCTTTTATTAGTTTGCTTGTTACTCATAATTAAAGCTATTTATTATTAATTATAATTATTATTATTATAGATTTTTAGCAGTTCTTATGCTATGCATTATTACATAATGGTAAATACGTCAATTATTGTAATTAATAAAAACTAATGTGACTTAACTGATGACATTATTCTATATTGTAGAGTTTGAGTATGTTTTATTAAAACGGTTTTGGAGCTATACCACGTTGTTACAGTCCATGTTACCATGACCGATTGTGCTCTTTCTGGCAACCCTGATTCTTCACAATAACTTTATAGCGCAGTTTCATTGTACAAGGCTCCTTTGTATCATTGTCATGTCCAAAGCACACCATTCCTCTATGTAGTTTTCCATGATCCACCTTTTGCACGAGAACGACAATCTCCAGCAATAATTTCAACAGTCTGATCATGCAGAAATCCATAGGCATCTAGCGACTTAACTAGTATGTTTTAGGTATGTAATAGCATGAATATCCGTTTCATTTTCCAGCTTTTTGAAGTAAGTGACTGTTGAATGGATGCATCAGTAGAAGCAATGTCTATACATATGACTTGTATAGCTTTTCCAGATGAGATCCTTCTTGATTAAGTTGTGTACTGTTGTCTGGGCACATGAATGACTTCTGCCACTGACCTTTGTGTTCGTGGAGTTTCATCTGTCACAATAAGCTGCACTTTACTTACCACAAGGGGTAAGAATTATTGCAGTTTTTTTCTGGATGGCTGGCCCGTCTCAAGTTGATCCATATTCTTTTGTTTCCTACTTCCATTAAATATATAGAATATCTCCATCTTGTGAATTCTAAATCCCCGATCTGGACACATCTATATGATACGAAAAAGGCTGTAATATGTACCCTTCTTAAAAGCAACCAATTTTGGGTGGCATCACATTACCTACGTAATGTCAAAACATATTTCTGATACATTCTGTTTCATTTCATTACTATATTGGCTATGGTTATCACATTACTTACTGACTTGCATATTCAAAATCGTTTGAACATAACATACTAAATTCCCTGTATATAAGGAGCTATCAAACAGCTTACAAATAACTGAAAAGAGATTAAACTAAATGTAGTCACTGTACTAAAGTTATTCATTATTACTTAGTTATTGGTCACGAAGTTCAGACAAGGGAGGACTGGACTCTAAAATTTTACCGGGGAATAAAACAAGAAGGGGCCCAGAAGTTTGTCATAAAAATAACAAAACTCGTGTCTCGTTAGGCTAGGCCGTGCCTGAATTCATCTGTAGACAGGAGTTTAACCATTGAGGAAATCTCACATGTAAACACAATTGTGTTGTTGTGTATCTACTTGTTTGTTAATTTCCGGTATAAATTCTTTCGAGAAACTTAAGCGATACAAGTCCTTTCTTGATTAACCCAGTTTATTCTTCCTTGATACAACATTTAGTAATACACAGAATTTCCACAGTCAATACATTCTTCGTCGCTTTAAGTTAACTACTTTTATAACACACACTATAAATCACAGTGATTCACACACTTTACTTACGGTGCCTACTGTTCGTTTGACTCAATTATCTATCTCTTCAATCCCGGTGGTTTTTCTCGCCAGGCTTATATACTAAAAAGAGGGAGTCTCGAGCACACTCGGGCCTAGAGGAATATACATTATCAGTTACTTCCCTTTTACTGTGAATTATTATTTGGACATCATAT